>NC_039358.1:49128483-49202538 GCF_003573695.1 Papaver somniferum | reverse complement strand
CCCCCCCCCCCCCCCCATCTTCAAAATACCTCACTTTTGGAGCCTCTGCTAGAGCTGATCCCAACTCCCCACACCCGGATGTCATTTCCAGCCAAATAAGGCACATAAAACTTGAGATCTCAAATAAAATCTCCACCAACTACAGGAATCACCAAGCTAAAACAAAGATCAAGGAAGCAGCTAGAGCTAAAAATCCTTCAAACACTAATGCAAACCAATCTATGGACACCAATGGTATCTTTCCAATCATTCATCCCCATACCACCATAACTCTAGCTCAAATCAAGGAAACAATGGATGTTGAAACTGTCCAGTTCAAAAAGAAGGCCTGGAAAGCTAGAAAGACAATTCACGTCTTCGCTGAAGAAGATTCTCCCTCTGATAATGACAGTATTAAGGATTTGGACAAGCAGAAAGTCATTCCAAAAAGGAAACAATCAACTCAGGGTGCAGAGACTATGGAAACCAATGAAACTGACAACAGCAAAAGACTCAAAGAATTCCCAGAAAACTATGCTGAACCTCTGGCTTCAAGCTTTCCTCTTATGACTAATGGTGCTTATGGCTCATCAACACCAACCCCTGAGGTAATTTCATTCTCAATCTTCTATCTTAGATTAAACTGCAACCAACATTTTATTTCCTCATACTGTTACATCATAAGCTACAATGATCCTATAGCTAGGAGACCAACCTCTAAATACCCCCCTGTATCCTATTTTTGGCAATTCTTTACTTCTATAGCCTGGAACTGCCAAGGTCTAGGGCAAAAATATACTAAGAATTATCTTAATGATATGCTGACCAAATTTAATCCTGATATCTGTTTCATATCTGAAACCAAACAGAAACATGGTAAACTTTTAAATTCTATGAAACAGCTTAATATCCAAAAATTTTGGCATGTTAATCCTGGTGGGGCTAGTGGTACAGCTGGTGGATTAGTAATGATATGGAAGAACAATCTTGATGTTGAGATTCTAGACTGCTCTCTTAACCATATCAATGCTAAAATACAGCCTACTAGTGGCCCTCCCTGGCTCTTCACTGGTTATTATGGTAATTCTAATGATACTCAGTGTAAACTAAATTCCTGGAAAGTTTTGGAGTATACTGCTTCTAATAACTCTCTCCCTTGGTTGGTTATTGGTGATTTCAACTTTATTTTACATGATTTTGAAAAATACAGTACCCAACCACTGGACATTGCTGAAGCTAACATTTTTAGAAACAAGATTATTGATCTGGATCTAAATGATCTAGGCAGCGCTGGCTTCCCTTTCACTTGGACTAATAAGAGAAGTGGGTCTTCTCTCACTGAGCATAGATTGGATAGAGGATTAGGTACTGAGTCCTAGCTCCTCATATATCCAAACTCTACTATCACTAATCTGTTAGCTATTGGCTCTGATCACCATCCCATTTTACTTAACACTAATCCGCACTGGAATACTGGTAAAATCCCTTTCAAGTTCTTTGGTCCTTGGCTAGACCATAAGGATTGTAAGGATATCATTTTTGAATGTTGGAAGAAGAACTTATCTGGTTCTAGCGCTTTTCTAATCGCTAGAAAACTCAAAGAGGTCAAGCTGAAACTCAAAATCTGGAACAAAGAAGTTTATGGAAACATAAAGACAAACATTTAAGAATGTAAGCAACATCTGCATTGGCTACAAGAAAACTACTTCAATCAGGACAGAAGTAAGACCTTACAAACTGCAATGAAAGTTCTCAGAGAATGGCAAGACATTGAAGAAAAATTTTGGAAAATCAAAAGCAGAGACCAATATATCAAATTGGGAGATAAGAATACAAGTTATTTCCACAGAACTACAAAAAGCAGATTAAGGATGAACAAGATAGATACCATCCAAGATAGTTCTGGAAACTGGATTAAAAACTACCAAGACATAAAGCAATGCTTCACCAACCACTTCTCAAAAATGGCTACTTCAGAATCCCCTTCTATGAATACTGAAATTCTTAACCTCATTCCTACAGTCATAACCACTGAAGATAACAAAAATCTCAATAGAAACCCTGAAGATAGTGAGGTAAAAGCTATTCTCTTCAGCATGGCCAAAGATAAAGATACAGGACCAGATGGCTTCCCACCTAACTTCTTCCAAGCAAATTGGGACATTATAGGAGAGGACCTAGTTAAAATGGTCCAACATTTCTTCAATTCAGGATACCTTCTCAAAGAAATGAACTCAACCTTCATATCCTTGATACCCAAAATTGATAACCCTACTAGTCCCAGCCATTTCAGACCCATTAGCCTTTGTAACACCACTTACAAAATCATATCCAAACTGCTATCCCAAAGAATGAAACCATACCTCAACAAAATCATATCTCCCTACCAATCTGCTTTCATACCAGGAAGACAAATAGCTGATAATATAGCCATTTCCCATGAAATTATTCACCACATAAGAACCAGAAGAGGTATTAAAGGAAACAAAGGAAGTATTGGGATCAAGATTGATACGGCTAAAGATTTTGACAGAGTGGACTGGAAGTTGCTGCATACAATTATGGTCAAAATTGGCTTCAACTGTGAATGGAGCAACAAGATTATGCAATGCATATCCACTACCTCCACTGCTGTCCTTCTAAATGGCTCCCCTGACAAAGTCTTCAACCCTACTAGAGGACTCCGGCAAGGAGACCCCCTGTCTCCTTACTTGTTTCTTTTCTGCATGGAGGCTCTATCCAGAACCTTATCTCATTCTGAAGAGTTGAGTCTCATCTCTTGAGTAAAAATTTGTAGAAATGCCCCATCCATAAATCATCTCCTCTTTGCTGATGATTGTATGGTTTTCTGTAAGGCAAACACTATTGAAGCACAGAATCTCAAGGATATCCTCAACATTTTTGGAGATACTTCTGGCCAACTCATCAACTTTAGCAAATCAGGAGTCTTTTTCAGCAAGGACACTGATCCAGCTCATATGCCTATTATTTGCAAGCTGTTTGGAGTTTAAATTCTACCTACAAATGACAAGTATCTAGGCTCTCCTTTATTTACCCATAGAAGCAAGATCCAATCTTTCAAACCAGAAGTGGATAAGATGAAGAGAAACCTGTCTAGATGGAAGAATTCCCCACTGAACCCAGCTGGAAGAGCAGTTATATTAAAATCTGTCACCTCCACAGCGAGCATCTATCAAATGAATTGTTTCAGAATCCCAAAGCAAAACTGTCAAGATATGAACAAACTGAAAAGAGATTTCTTCTGGGGAAAGAACCTGGAAAACCCCACCGGCTACTACCCAAAAGCCTGGACATCCATTTGTAAACCTAAGGAGCTTGGTGGATTAGGTTTTATGAATATGGAGCTTTTCAACAGTGCCATGATAACAAAAATAGGATGGAGATTGGAGCAGGACAAGGATTCTCTCTGGTACCAGCTGATGGATGCCAAATATTTATTGGGAAGAAATGTTCTCAGCATGAACACCAAAGCTAAAGATGGAGACTCCTGGATATGGAAAGGGGTTTTAGAGGGTATTCAGAACATTCAGCAACACTGCAAATGGAGAATAGGAAATGGCAACACAATAAAAATTTGGGAGGACTTTTGGATACCTTCTTCAACTGACAAAATCATCAAACCTGTTAACTGCCCCAATGATATCCAACTGCTAGCTCACCTAATGACAGATCAAAGGGAATGGAATATTCAGCTCATTCAGCAAATCTTTAGCTCTGACACTGCTCAAGTCATCACTAATCTTGATATTCACTCCAGAGAAGAAGACAGTGTTCACTGGAAACTCAACAGCACAGGAAAATTCTCTGTTAAAGCTTTATACAAAGCCAAAATAGAGAATCTCTATAGAAATGATCAAACAACAAGAGACTGGAGAGCTATATGGAACCTGGAAGTGGCACCAGCTGTCAAAATTTTCCTCTGGAAATGTGCTCATGAAATTCTTCCAACAAATGCCAAAACTGCAAGCATTCTCCACTATATTGATCCCATATGCAAATTATGCAACAGCGGGGAGGAATCTATGACACACATGTTCCTCAACTTTCCTGCCGCCACTGAAGTCTGGCAGCAAATGTTAGGTGGAAATCATGGCTTATTTGATTACCATACTGTTTTCATGGACTGGTTTAATGACTGGTTTCACAATGCGAACATCAGTCATAATGTCTGCATCTATGCTACCACTTGTTGGTTCATTTGGAAGGCTAGATGTGGTATAATTTTCCAAAACATCTCTCCTAATGCTAAGAATACTACTCTCAGCATTCAACAACATCTCTGTGATCATAACAGAATTCACAAGTTACATTGTCATGCCTTGAATACTCAGGGGCATATCATTGAGAATGAATCCCATATAGCTACTCCTGGAACTATTGTTGGGGTCCAACAACACAAGCAGAGCTTTGGTTTCTTAATCAAAATATGTACTATTCAGGATCCCAACAGTTATCAGTTTTTCTCTGCACTAACTATCACTGATTTTGCAGGCAACTATGTTGATAGCAGAGGACACACAGGACAGTGGGGAGCAGAAGGAGCCACAGGAGGAGCAGACTTAGCCTTTCAATGGGCAGAGGAAAAGCAGCACATGAACATAGAAATACATGCCGAAACAAGTGAAATCCTGGAGCACTTCAACACTCTCTACATCCAAGCAATCAAAGGAAGATTCTGTAGAAACTACCACAAGGAAAAACAGACATCGAATGAAGAATCCCTATTACATATCAAACCTGTAAGTTTTGTTTTATTGGGTCTTAAACTGTTACATAGAACCCAAAATCTCCAAGCTTTGAAATTGGCTATAACTTGTAAGAACCTTAGCAGTGGGTATAATGTTTGTCTAAACAATGACCACACTTGCATTATTAACAATCCAAATCCTTAGGCTCCGCCTAAGATTTCTTTAAAAAAAAAGTGTCGATGATGCCATCAATTCACAACTGAATGCATCCTTGGAGGAGAATACACACAAATTTGACTATGAGTGCATCTCATTTATAACCAACACAGTACCATCCTTACCGATACCTAAAGAGTAATTCAAATCAGCCTTCAATGGTAGCCGAGAGAAAGACCATTTCCTTTGCTAGCCACCTTATAGCAGGTTGTGGATACCTGAAGCAGAAGTGTCCCCCAGAAGCTAACTGTAAAAGTCACAAGCATAAACGAGTAATTGTTTTTGTTTCTAAAAATCATTTTAAAAACACAAAATTGGTTAAAAAGACCAAAATCAACAATTCCAGGGTGAAAAGGACATTTAGATTTTGATACTGTTTAAATTGCAAAAATGTAAAAATAGCTAGGATGTAAACAGTTTCATCCTACCCATTTTCAAATATTTTTTTTTTATTTTTAATTTACATCATAATGCATCCAGTTTCATCCTTATTATTTTTTAAGTTTAAGTCAGGATGAATCCATTTTCATCCTTGCTATTTTCTTGGTGTCCATCTCACCCATACAAATTTTTACTCGTCTATTACCATGTTTTAAAAATATTTGGACAAATGACCCATTTTCCGTTTTAAAAATATGTCCCTGTTATAATCCGAGGTCAAAATTATTTTGTGCATCATGTAACATTACAATTACGGTTGCTCATGTTGAGAATTGTTTAGCCATTTTTAATGAATGTAGTCCAAACTCATTGGTCAAAGTCACTATACGACTTTATCAGTTGGAAGTTTATCTTAAAGGTTCCTAGCACCAAATCGAATTCCATAAACAAGGCAGGACACGTTCTGATACCAGTGGTCTCCAAGATATATTTTTCTTGGAATAGTTATAAATCGAAAATTCGAAATCAGATATAGATTTAGATGAGATAAGAGGCCCTACTATTGAATGCAAACACTATTCATCTCTGCAGACACACACAGAGCAGTACCATGCGCGATGTCTGGTGCCTGGAGGGGGTCTTTCAGACACCGCCCATGAGACTCGTATTTTGGTTCGCAGGGAATGAGTAATTTTAGGTGCAACAGTCGTTAGCTATTTAATTAATACACTGAAAGAAGCAGCAGATAGATAAAACTACAATTTGTTGTACAGAGGAGTCCGAGACAGTGCTTCTTTGGTTTTCCATATATTTTACCTGCAATTTTAGGGAGTGAATTTTTACTCAAATGGGCCTGGTTAGGGAGACTGGCCTTAGGATCACGGACTTGGGTTTAGGATTAAGGACAAAAACGGCTTTTGAGGGTAACCTAATATAGGGGCTTATGAAAAAGGAAAACTTAGCTAAGGCTCATTTTATTTTCTTTTATTTTTTATCCTTGGGATCAAGTAAGTTTTAGCATCCAGTGGCATCCAAAGTTTTTTAAAATTATTAAAAAAAATAGAAATAGTTAAATACTCTTCAGCGGTTTTTTTAAGTTTCATTAACTCCCCGAAACGATCACACCATTTATTTCCATCGGTTTCTTTTCTCCGCCATTAACGTATCGATTTGCAGAGAAAATCAATCATTCAAAACCTAGATATGTGATGAAATCGATTATTGAAGTTGATTAAACTCTAGAAGTCAAAGATACACCGATTTACAAACCCTAGAAACTACTTACAGTATTTGATTCGAAATCAGTTCAACAAAAAGCGGTGGAAACATCAACAAAAACACGTCATCAGAAGTCAAAAGCTGCTAAAGAAAAGAAATATGGTATAAAAACCTAGTTTAATCGATGGTATTCTTGCATGCATTCAGTAGATTCGATTTTTTTTTCGATTTTAAATTTTGTTCTTGATGATGATGATGATGACCTAAAAGACGAAGATGGGAAATCGGAAGGAAAAATCAAATCGAAGAAACAGAAGCAAAAAAAAGGTGAGATTTATTATTAGATTCATCTGTTAGTGTTTGGTTTTGTTTTTTTCAAAATTTTTTTTTTTTTTGATTTTAAGTTTTGTTGTAGTAACTGCTGATGATGAACAAGAAGCCGGTAATCCGGAGAAAAAAAGAGCAAATATGAGAAACAAAAAGTTTCTGGTGAGATTTTCATCCTATCTGTACTAACCCCTATTTTGTTTTACTTTTTCACTTTAATCTTCTTCAATTTTAACATCAATTTTACCAGCTAATGATGACCACCTAGAAGAGAAAAAAGGAGAAACTGATGGTGACCAACTATTAAAGGAGATGTGAACCAAGACAAAGCACGATACTCTTAAGAAGAGAAAGGAAGCCTCTGGTATGCATTTACTGAAAAAGCGGGGGTCTAACAACACCACCCAATATTTCACTTAGCAATCTGTATGGACTAACTCCGAAATACTTTGTTAGAGAATCAACTAGACAGTCAGACTCAATCTAAATAAAAGTATCTCAAGGAGTTAATATCTCTCTCTTGATTTGATTTTTACTCAAGCCAAAAACAATAGCGAGTCTTTATCAAATACAAGGAATAACTTGGACGGTACCAAAGACCAATGTCCAAGGATCAATCAATATCAATTAACAACCAAAGGTTGGATTTCCAATTGATGATCATGAACGCACAGCCTGTATTATTTCAATTATATAAAATATAATGCGGAAAAGAAATAACACAGACACCAGAAGTTTTGTTAACGAGGAAATCGGAAATGCAGAAAAACCCCGGGACCTAGTCCAGATTGAATACACACTATATTAAGCCGCTACAGACACTAGCCTACTCCAAGCTAACTTCGGACTGGACTATCGTTGAACCCCAATCAGTCTCCCACCGATCCAAGGTACAGTTGTACTCCTACGCCTCTGATCCCAGCAGGATACTGCGCACTTGATTCCCTTAGCTGATCTCACGCACAACCAAGAGTTGCTGCATCCCAAAATCGCAGACTTGATAATAAACAAATCTGTCTCACACAGAAAAGTCTATCAAAGGATAAATCTGTCTCCCACAGAAAAACCCTAGGTTTTGTTCCGTCTTAAGATATAAAATCATGGCGAACAGGAACCAATTGATAATCCGGTCTTATATTCCCGAAGAATAGCCTAGATTAATCCGTCACCTCTCTCCAATCCTTCCTGACTACACAGGCGGTTTCTCGAGGAATCACAAACAGTGAGACGAAGATGTTTGTGAATTATTTATCTTGCCTATCGGAGAACTCTCACGATCTCAAGCCAATCAATAGATTGTACTCCTACGATAAAAGATGCAAGATCAGATCACACAACTACGATAAAAGTAGTATCGGTCTGGCTTCACAATCCCAATGAAGTCTTTAAGTCGTTAACCTGGTTTTAGAGAAGAAAACCAAAGGTTAAAGGAGAATCGACTCTAGCGAGCGCACTAGAATCACACAGACGTGTGGGGTTAGTTTTGCACAATGCTAGATGTTTCCTTTATATAGCCTTCAAATCAGGGTTTTTCCTTAGTTACAAAGCAATCCATATTCACCATTAGATGAAAACCTGATTTAGATTCAAGCTAATATTTCTCAACCGCTAGATCGAAAACTTAGCTTGTCGCACACACTTGGGTAGACATTTACTGGGTTTGTGAAAACCATGCCCAAACGTGTATGTGTATGTTGGTTCAACATAGTAACCCAAAAGGTTAACCATATGAGAATTTAATATTAACCTAGTTCTTCTTCACCATAACTAGTTCAATTGACTCAAATGAACTAGTTAGAGAGTTGTTCAATTGCTATGAGATCTTATGTAACTACACAAGACACAATTGAAACAAAGATGATTCGATTGAATCGGCTCATGAACTTTATAGCCAAGGTTTGCATAAAGCATTCCTTAGTAATTTAAATTTCATGTTCAGAGAATATCTTTAGATCATAACCACTTACGCTCACAAACAAGTTCGCGGACTTAAGACAACCAGCAGAGTTTTCCAAACTCAGCAGAAAATCTCGGCAAAGAGACTTCTGCCAGTTCACGGCCTAGGTTCGCAGACTGAGTTCGCGGACTAAACACACAAACGAGTTTTTGGAAAATCCCAGCAGAAATTCTCGGTAAGAGAACTTCCGACAGTTCGCGGACTTGGCAAAGTCAATTCCTCCGGTTTCTCTCAATCAACAAAGTTCGAAAACTTCGGATTAAGGAATACATGGTTATGTAATCTAAACTCTCATTCCAATCATTGAGACATTCTCAGAGGACGTTATATAGCCGTTATTCACACACCGTTTCACGTCAGAGCAATTCTCAAAGTAATTGAAACTTTTCATGACTTTCGTCACTAGGTGAAGATAAACTTGATCAAAACGAAACGCTTTACCAACACATGATTTCGAGATATAGATAGGTGAGATATACTCGGCTCGAAATATCAAATGTGTATGATCCAGCCTATATAGCATACGACTTTTATCTCATAAGAAGTAGAAGATAAAAGAGATATACTTTTGAGTGATAGATAAGTTCAAGTCTCCACATACCTTTTTTTTGATGAAGTTCTATGGTTCCTTGAGTAGATCTTCGTCGTTTTATGATGAATCGACATGAAGTCCTTGAGCTCAACTACACTTTTCTATCCTAGTCTGAGACTTAGCTATGTAGGCTAGAAATCAAGACTCATAGTTTTGACCACTAACATTGACAAACATGCTTGAGATAGCAACGCATGCGAGGTCGACCGAGCTATGCTCTAACAATCTCCCCCTTTGTCAATTTTGGTGACAAAACTATTAATACATATGGAATACAAAAAAGATAAACTTTAGTGGCTCCTATTCCATAGTCTAATCTTCAACGTTCCCTGAAATCTTCGTCCTTCCAAGTACTCCAATGATCCCAAAGGTTGTAAGTTTATCATCACCGTTGTTGAAGATCCGTAGCTATAACAATGAGAGAATCGAGATTCTCGATCATTATTATACAGTGTCATAGTATCATTATGTAACATCAAAGTCCAATTGCATCACGAATTTAACAACAATACTATGGTGATATGTATCACTCCCCCTTAGTCAATACTCCATCTCGATCATAGAAACCACTCCCCCTTACACAATCATCCGAAAACCATATGTATTTGTAGCATGAACTACATTATTTCTCCCCCTTTTTGTCAGTAAAATTGGCAAAGGTAAAAGAACGAGATCATAATGAAATTTCCACAAGAGACATTTCATAGACTAAAAGAAAAAATACATACCAACTTAATTTAGATGCAATCATAAATCCGAAGCTAAATGCATTCATCAAGGAGTTTTAGGATACAAGATAACCCCTATAAAATTCCACAGCTGCACACCCCGCAAGATATTACCATTAAGCACAAGTTCAAAAGAACTGTCCCCCATTTGATGTCATTCCCGAAAGAACAACAAGAGCGACCTTAATTTCGAAAGAAAAGAAGGATTATTTAATTGGACACCAAAAACCATAGAAATGATTTTCTATATCAAAACTCAACCAAATTAATCACAAGTAAACCCATGATTAATTCAATTGGAATACGCAACTAAATCAAACCACAAAAGTGATCAATTTAATTGAAAGTGCTCAACATAAGTAAATTTACGGAGCTACGACTAAGATAATCATACGAAGATGACTAACCTAATCGTTCACATACTCAACATAAGGAAAACCTTACGGAATATACGACTACATCAACAAATAGAACATGATTAGTATAGCCGTTCAAATACTCAACACAAGGACTTGTGGAATATATGAAAGCTCAACTAGACTAATTACAAGAAAACCCATAATTAATCTAATTGGAATAAAAACAACAAAACTAATCACAAAATTAATCAATTGAATTGTCAAAAGATTTTGCTCGACAAAAGAAGATTTTCGGAGCAAAAAACTAAATAACCAACCAAGATGATTAATTTAGTTCATAATGCTCAACATATAGCATCTTATGGAACAACCAACAAAGCCAATAAGAATAATCGACTTGTATCATGCTCAACATAAGACACACAATGGAGCCTTCATGGTAAAACATAACAAAGTGGATCAATGAAGATCAATATCGTGGATAACATCCAAGGATCTATTCTATTTTCCAACATAACGACATAATAGACTTTATCCTTGTCAAACAAAATATTTCGTCATATTTTCCATCAAATACATGACTGCATAGGCATAACTTTTATAATTGTCAAAAGTCCATTCGTCCTTTCATCAATACGAATACCAATTTATGAACGACTTTACTTTTGACAGCATATGGGACCTTCAGGTTCACGGACGCAAACAATACATATCCCATAGTCAAATTGCAATATCACAAAATCATAAAGATCAATACTGCAATAACATCATCCTCCAAATATTTTTAGAATTTAATACTAATAAACCTAAGAAAATAACATAAGAAGATGAAAACAAAAATAGCTATGTGTAGTCACAATCATCACTATTGAAAACGTTAGTTATTCTTCCTACTAATCAAAAAGAAGACTTACTAGGTATTGTAGATCTTTCTCAGGGCATCTACAGAAAACTCCTTCTTATTATTGAAAAACCTATTGATTATGGGATCTTTCAATTCCTCTAAATCATCAGAAATATCAGTTAACTCACTAAGTTCCCTTTTTAGATCACGCAAGGTATTCTTGGTTAGAGACAACCTTTGTTCATAGTGAGTTATTTCTTCCACCGAGGAAATGATTCGAGATTTTAAATCATTTCTCTTGCTGATGAAGTCTTTCACCATTTCTTTAAAATGATCATCAGCACGACAACCAGAAAAGAGACAGTTAGAGGAAGAACTTTTTCTATTGATTGTAGACTTCTTCTTTATCATCCTTGAGGAAGTAATTCTTTTGCACAGATATACGTTGATTGCTTCTACTGCATTACTTGTGGAAGTGCCTCTAGTTACAGGAGCCATGAAAACGTATGAGAAGAAAGAAGAAGATAAGAAGATTTATCAGTGTCAAACCCTAATCCTTGACACAGTCTTCCACAGTTTAAGGATCCACAATCAATATAGTTAGCAGGAAATTTTCTTAACAAACAAAGATACATACTTGAGCCACAAGATGCAGAGCCTAAATACTCTCAATCTAAGAATGAGGATGCAGGCTTCTCCGAGCTCAACCAGAGACAAAGTGAGCCAGATGCTCCCCTTGCTTGTCAAGGCTTATTGCATAAACAGGTTTCCTCCTCCTTATGATTCTGGAAGCATTGGTTTTGCACAACCTTTGATTATCCAGATTCAACTTTTGCATGTTCTGTTGTAGTTTAGAAATTCTTTTGTTCCTCTGCTTGAACCTCCAACACGTATTTTGAACATGATTTGCATTTCCACAAAACGAACAAACCGAAAATCCTTTGTCTTGTTGAAGTGCCTTCTGTTTATCACAACTGCCAGCCTTTGTTTTCCCATGACACTTAGGAACATAGTTGACGATACCTGCAGTCTTGCTCTTAAATCCTAAACCATTAGTGTTTCCAAAGGATTTCTGACCAAATAACATTGCTGAGATTTTATCAGAACTTCCAGATAATCGTTGAAGATCATCTTTGAGAGTATTAATCTCTTTTTACTTTAGAAAAATGGTCATGGTGAGTTGATCATTAAGACAATCTATCTCAAGATCTTTCACTTGGATTAAAGATTCCAGTTTCTTCAATAAAGCTTTTAATTGAATATTTTCTTGAAGGACCTCTTTGTTCAAGAAATCGAAAATCTCTGTGTCAGACTCAATTTCTGAATAAGATTTTGAGTGTATGGAGGTTTCTGCTGCGAGAGCTGTATATTCACATCCAACAGACGTATTCAAAATGTCGACACAAAGAGATTTATCTTTCATATAATCTTTAGAATCAATAGATGACAGAGGATGTTTATCACATCTAACGCTCCTATTTATAAAATCCTTGATCCTTTCTGTTAACAACGGTTTATTGAACCGATAACTAGATGAACAACACTCATCAGCCCAAGATAAGTTAGAGGATTTACTTGTCTTGGAAACAGCATTGAATGAAAAGGTTTGAACAGAATTTGGATCATGAATTGTCACCTGTTCACATTGAGGTATTCATGGAAGGAGTGTTACAGTTGTTTCCTCCATTGATGGCATGTTTCTTTGAAACGTATCTCTTGTCTTCACATACAGTTTCTAAGATATCCCAGGCTTCTTTAGACTTAGTGCAAGTATCCACATAGTACTGAAGATATGGGGTAACGGCATGTCTGATAGCATTTAATCCAAAGGAGTTTTGCATTGCAGCAAGAGATTCTTCAGGACTATAACTACCAACATCCTTTGGTATAGATACATCGTCTTTTGTATTAACCGGAGGATCATAGCCGTTGACAATACATACCCAGGTTTGAAAATCACATGCTTGAAGATAAGCACACATTGCAACTTTCCATGCTGAGTAGTTTGAGCCATCAAATACTGGTGGTACGTTAATAGAGATATCACCTCTGTCCATACAGTCAGATCGCTACAAACACAGACTTGTTAGGTCTTAAACATGTTTGCCTGCTCTGATACCAATTGAAAAATCGGGGGTCTAACAACACCACCCAATATTTCGCTTAACAATCTGTATGGACTAACTCTGAAATACTTTGTTAGAGAACCAACTAGATAGTCAGACTCAATCTAGATAAAAGTATCTCAAGGAGTTAATATCTCTCTCTTTATTTAATTTTTACTCAAGCTAAAAACAATAGCGAGTCTTTATCAAATACAAGGAATAACTTGGACGGTACCAAAGACCAATGTCCAAGGATCAATAATTATCAATCAACGACCACAGGTTGGATTTCCAATTGATGATCACGAACGCACAACCTGTATTATTTTAATTATATAAAATATAAATCGGAAAAGAAACAACACAGACACCAGAAGTTTTGTTAACGAGGAAACCGCAAATGCAGAAAAACCCCGGGACCTAGTCCAGATTGAATACACACTATATTAAGCCGCTACAGACACTAGCCTACTCCAAGCTAACTTCGTACTGGACTATAGTTGAACCCCAATCAGTCTCCCACCGATCCAAGGTATAGTTGTGCTCCTACGCCTCTGATCCCAGCAGGATACTGCGCACTTGATTCCCTTAGCTGATCTCACCCACAACCAAGAGTTGTTGCAACCCAAAATCGCAGACTTGATAATAAACAAATCTGTCTCACACAGAAAAGTCTATCAAAGGATAAATCTGTCTCCCACATAAAAACCCTAGGTTTTGTTCGGTCTAAAGATATAAAATCAAGGTGAACATGAACCAATTGATAATCCGGTCTTATATTCCCGAAGAACAACCTAGATTAATCAATCACCTCTCTACAATCCTTCCTGACTACACAGGCGGTTTTTCGAGGAATCACAAACAATGAGACGGAGATGTTTGTGACTTCTTTATCTTGCCTATCGGAGAACTCTCAGGATCTCAATCCAATCAATATATTGTACTCGTACGATAGAAGATGCAAGATCATATCACACAACTACGGTGAAAGTAGTATCGGTCTAGCTTCAAAATCCCAATGAAGTCTTTAAGTCGTTAACCTGGTCTTAGAGAAGAAAACCAAAGGTTAAAGGAGAATAGACTCTAGCGAGCGCACTAGTATCACACAGACATGTTGCACAATGCTAGATGTCTCCTTTATATAACCTTCAAATCAGGGTTTTTCCTTAGTTACAAAGCAATCCATATTCACCGTTAGATGAAAACCTGATTTAGATTCAAGCTAATATTTCTCAACCGTTAGATCGAAAACTTAGCTTGTCACATACACTTGGTATACATTTACTGGTTTGGTGAAAACCATACCCAAACGTTTACGTGTATGTTGGTTCAACATAGTAACCCAAAAGGTTAACCATGTGAGCATTTCATATTAACCTAGTTTTTCTTCACCATAACTAGTTCAATTGGCTCAAATTAACTAGTTAGAGAGTTGTTCAATTGCTATGAAATCTTATGTAACTACACAAGACACAATTGAAACAAAGATGATTCGATTCGATTGAATCGGCTCATGAACTTTATAGCCACGGTTTGCATAAAGCATTCTTTAGTAATTTAAGTTTCATGTTCAGAGCACATCTTTAGATCATAACCACTTAAGCTCACAAATAATTTCGCGGACTTAAGACAACCGACAGAGTTTTCCAAACTCAGCAGAAAATCTCGGCAAGGAGACTTCCGCCAGTTCGCGGACTAAACACGCAAACGAGTTTTTGGAAAATCCCAGCAGAAATTCTCGGTAAGAGAACTTCCGTCAGTTCGCAAACTGAGTACACGGACTGGGTTCGCGGACTTGGCAAAGCCAATTCCTCCGGTTTCTCTCAATCAACAAAGTTTGAAAACTTCGGATTAAGGAATACATGGTTATGTAATCTAAACTCTCATTCCAATCATTGAGACATTCTCAGAGGATGTTATATAGCCATTATTCACAGACCGTTTCACGTCAGAGCAATTCTCAAAGTAATTGAAACTTTTCATGACTTTCCTCACTAGGTGAAGATAAACTTGATCAAAGCGAAACGCTTTACCAACACATGATTTCGAGATACAGATAGGCGAGATATACTCGGCTCGAAATATCAAATGTGTATGATCCAGTCTATATAGCATACGACTTTTGTCTCATAAGAAGTAGGAGATAGAAGAGATAGACTTTTGAGTGATAGATAAGTTCAAGTCTCCACATACCTTTTTGTTGATGAAGTTTCACGGTTCCTTGAGTAGATCTTCGTCATTGTATGATGAACCGCCATGAAGTCCTTGAGCTCAACTACACTTTTTTATCCTAGTCCGAGACTTAGCTATGTAGGCTAGAAATCAAGACTCATAGTTTTGATCACTAACATTGACAAACATGCTTGAGATGATGAATAACATGTCCGATTTGTTTGATTCATGTTTCGCCTTTTAACATATTATGCAGGAAAATATGATGAATAACATGTTATGCAGCATAAGATAAAATGTGTTAGAGCACTACTCGGTCGAACTCGCAAGTGTTGCTATCTCAAGCTTGTTTGTCAAGTTTAGTTGTCAAAACTATAAGTCTTGATTTTTAGTCTACTTATAGCTATGTCTCGGATTATGATAGAATGTGTAGTTGAGATTTAGACTTCACGGCGTTCATCGATTGAAGACGAAGAACTATTAAGGGGAGCTTGTGGAACTTCATCAACAAAAGGTATATGGAGACTTGAAATCATCTATCACTCAGAAGTTTATTCTATTCTATCTCCTATTGAGACAAAATCCGTATAGCTATATAGACTTTACATTATACATATTTGATATTTCAAGATGAGTTTAACTCGCTTATATCTTTCTCGAAATATGTGCTGGAAAGCTTTTTGCTTTATCCATGTTCATCATTATTCTTGACGAAAGTCAAAAGATGATAATGTGGAAATCACCTGGTAACATCTTACATGATTTGTGTGAGACAGTCATTTCATGTAGGCTCGGAATGTTTCATATTGATCATTCGATCACTTGAAAATTGTTTATAAGCTAATAGTTTGTGTGAGACAGCTATTGTCGTCTTCTAAGAATGTTTGAATGATTGAAATTGGAGTTAAGAACTAAACCCATGTCTGGATACGTTACGGTTTGTGTACGAACTATTTTGACGGAATTCAGGGCCGGAAGTTTGCATACCCGTTCACAAACTTATTCAACTGTTTAAGTCAAGGTACTTAAGTTTGCATACCCGTTCGCAAACTGATTTAATTGTTGCAGTCTGGGAACCAAGTTTGCGTACCCGTTCGCAAACCGTTTCAACTGAATTCTTTCCGGAGCTAAAGTTTACGTACCCGTTTGAAAACTGTCGGCTTGTGACCAATGTCCGGAACTTAAGTTCGCGTACCCGTTTGCAAACTTAAGTGGTTCAAGTTTTTAAATCGGTTACGTATGATTTCATATTCATGAACAAATACATTTATAAATTAAGGAATACAATCTTTGCAAACATATTTCTTAACCTTGAGCATTATGTTTTCAGCATCAATAACACAAACTTTAAACTCCCAAGGGAAATTTTCTTTTGGGAACTTTTCATAGAACCTGCTAGGTTGATTCTTAGTATAAAGAAGAACATACCCAGACTTAAGCTCGTATTTCTTCACCACAATATGTACTTTTGCGACACCTCCCAAAAAAAAAGTTTACCAACTTCACCAAGTAATTTATCCTAACCCTCATACCTAAGAATCCTGTTATTAGGTATAGAACCATCTTCAAGGAAATTCACCGTAGCTTCTTCAGGTTCAGGTTCTATAACATGACTACTTGAAGATCTACTACGACTGCAGGAAGAATTTCTGCCAACTTCAATAATCAAATCAAAGATCTTATAACCTTTACAATGGCAATGAGATCCAAAACAGTGAAGTAAAACATCAGAATCTGTTAAAGCATTGCTCGGACGAACTCGTATGCGTTGCTATCTCAAGCATGTTTGTCAATGTTAGTGATCAAAACTATAAGTCTTGATTTCTAGTCTACTATAGCTAAGTCTCGAACTAGGATAGAAAGTGTTGTTGAGCTCAAGGACTTCATGGCGATTCATCATACAAGAAGAAGAAATACTCAAGGAACCGGTGGAACTTCTCGACAAAAAGTTATGTGAAGACTTGAACTTATCTATCACTCAAAAGTCTATCTATTCTATCTCCTACTTCTTCAGACAAAAAGTCATATGCTATATATAAACTTTGATTATACACAGTTGGTATTTCGATCCGAGTATACCTCGCCTATCTATATCTCGAAATATGTGTTGGTAAGCTTTTCGCTTCGACCAAGTTTATCTTTACCTAGTGACGAAAGTCATGATATGTTTCAATCACTTTGAAAATTGCTTTGACGAAGAATGTTTCAATGATTGGAATGAGAGTTTAGATTACATAACCAATGGTGGACATAAGCATTGTTGTGGAAACACATTTATGTATAAGTCCTATTCCTTGAACCAAAGTTTGCGAACTTTGTTGATCAAGAGAACCGGAAGAATGGCATGAGCCAAGTCCGCGAACCCAGTCCGCGAACTGTCGAAGTTCTCAAACCCGAGAATTTCTGCTGGAGTTGACAAACTAGTGCGTGAAGCTAAGTCCGCGAACTCAGTCCGCGAACCGGCGAAGTTCTCATCCCGAGAATTTCTGCCGGAGTTTGTAAACTCTGCCCGGTAACTTAAGTCCGCGAACCAAGTCTGCGAACTTAAGAAGGTTATATATCTGAAGATGATTTCTGAACTTAAACTTAAAAATACTAAGGAATGCAGTTTACAAACCGTGGATATAAAAGTTCATGAACCGATTCGAGTGAATCAAATCATCTTTGCTTCAGTTGTGTCTTGTGTAGTTACATAAGAATTCGTTACAATTGAACAACTCTCTAACTAGTTCATTTGAGTCATGTGAACTAGTTATGGTGAAGAAGAATATGGTTGATATGAAATGCTCATATGGCTAACCTTTTGGTTAACTATTATTGAACCAACAAGTGCATACGTTTGGGTACGGTTAACAAACCTAGAAGCGTGCATTTCAATTGTGTGTAAAAAGCTAATTTTTCGATCTAACGGTTGAGAAATATTAGCTTGAATCTAAATCAGGTTTTCATCTAACGGTGGATATTGATTGCTTTGTTACCAAGGTAACTTAATGCCAAACCTTGATTTGAAAGACTATATAAGGGCACATCTAGCATCAATACAAAACTAATCACCTTACGTGTGATACTATTTTGCGTGCTAGAGTCGGTTCTCCTTTAACCTTTGGTTTTCTTCTTCTAAAACCAGGTTAACGACTTAAAGACTTCGTTGGGATTGTGAATCCAGACCGATACTACTTTATCGTAGTTGTGTGATCTGATCTTGCATCTTCTATCGTACGAGTACAATCATATTGATTGGCTTGAGATTGATATCTTCGATAGGCAAGATATAAAAAGTAATCACAAACATCTTCTTTTCATCGTTTGTGATTCCGCAACATCTTGTTTCGCTACCATACGATTAAGATTGTTGTGAGGTGATTGATAACTCTATACTGTTCTTCGGGAATATAAGACTGGATTATCAATTGGTTCCTGTTCACCTTGATTACTATCAAAAGACGGAACAAAACCTTTTAGGGTTTATCTGTGGGAGACAGATTAATCCTTCGATAGTCTTGTCTGTGTGAGACATATTTGTTTGTCATCAAGTCTTCGACTTTGGGTCGTAGCAACTCTAGTTGTGGGCGAGATCATTTAAGGGAATCAAGTGCGCAGTATCCTGCTGGGATCAGAGGCATAGGGAGTACAACTGTACCTTGGATCAGTGGGATACTTATTGGGGTTCAACTACAGTCCAGTCCGAAGTTAGCTTGGAGTAGGCTAGTGTCTGTAGCGGCTTAATACAGTGTGTGTTCAATCTGGACTAGGTCCCGGGGTTTTTCTGCATTTGCGGTTTCCTCGTTAACAAAACTTCTGGTGTCTGTGTTATTTCAGTTTCATTATATTGTTTTATCTTTATAATTGAAATAATACAGGTTGTGTGTTAGATCATCAATCAGAGTAATGCAACCTTTGGTTGTCGATTGTGATTGATTGATCCTCGGATATTGGTCTTTGGTACCATCCGAGTTATTCCTTGTATTTGATTAGAACTCGTTGATTTCTATTAGCTTGAGTAAATCAAAACAAGAGAGATATTAACTCCTTGAGATACTTTTACCTAGACTGAGTCTGACTGTCTAGTTGATTCTCTAGAAAGTATTCCAGAGTTAGTCCATACAGATTCCTAAGCGAAATATTGGGTGGTGTTGTTAGACCCCCGCTTTTTCAATTGGTATCAGAGCAGGAAAACACCTTCAAGACCTAACAAGTCTGTGTTTGTAGCAATCTGAGTCTGAGGACATAATCTCTTACGCATAACAAAATGCCTCCTAAAGCTTTCAACTATGTCAAGTTTCTCGGAAATACTTTAAAGGATTATTCCTTAGTTGATTCTTCCGAATCCCGAGGTAGGAAGACTGTCTCATATTGTGTTGACCACTCTTCCTCCAATGAGACATTGGAAACAATGGCAAAAGCTGAAATGGAGCTCACCAAAATTTTAAAAAATTCTAATGAGTTTGTTGATCTTAAGAATCATGATCAACTCATCGATGAATTTGAAAAGTCTATTGATCGAGAACGTGTACTCTATAACATCATAGAGTCATTCTCTAAGGATATTGAGAAACTTCTTCAAGAAAATAATCTACAGCGTGAAAAGATTTGTGATCTTGAAAATATTGTCAAAGAAGGCTCAATTAGAGAAAAACTTTTGATCAAGGCGCATTCATCTGATCTTGACAAATTTAATGTTGAGAAAGAGAAGCTAGAAGCATCACTCTCACTAGCCCATAAACAGTGTACGACCTTTGAAAAGGAAAATTCTGTCTTAAGGAAAAATTCTTCTGTTCCAACTGTTCCTCTTGACATACAATACATGAAGAAATATCCTCCAAAAGAAGATTGTGTCAAGAAAAGTTTATATAACTTGCAATCTTCTCACAGGGCTGAAAAGTTAAAACAGATGCCAACTGCTGCGTCTTCTCCACGAACCTTTACTTTCTATGGAAAAGGAAATCATTATGCTATCCGTTGTTTTTCCAGGAAAAAACAAATTTTTAAACTTCACAGTTTGCTTCTTTCCACTGTCAATGGAGTAAATAGTCAAACGACTAATGCAGTGAACCTCTTGCTCACAGGAAACCAGGCATCTTATAAAAATGATCTCTTTCCTAGAAATCATTACAGGACTTTGGTGTATTCCAGTGGTATAAATTCTTGTGCTACTAATAAAATCATGTCATGTGCTTATAAGAGCAACTCTGGTAAATCTAAGTCTAGAATATGGAGACCCATTTCGGAAATCCCCTAGAACCAATCTCTAGAGGTCCTAGACTTTGTAATCAGAAAGGTTCTTCTCCTGTGCTTCCAGGGAGGGATGTAAAATATTTATCTAAATTTGGAAACTTCCAAGGGAAGACAAGAAATGTTGAGATTAGATATCCGGGTGGAAATTGCAACTATTCTCTCAGAACCTATGGTGAGACTATGTCTCCCTCTGCTACTTAGTAGCAGAAAGTTCCATTTATGTATCTAACTTGAGAGATACAAGGATGATGTTTGAGAGATGCTCAAGTACTTAGATGACTTTCATCAGTTTGTATGTTGATATCTTATGTAAGTTTCTAGTATTTCTTTCTTTGATCACTGTGATTTCTTGGGGATGGATACTTTTTGAAATCAACACAGTGTGCAGTGTTCCTGGTTGGGTCTATTTATTTTAGCGTTGGTTTTGTCCACGAGTGTCCATATCTCCTTAAGTAACTCTAGGGTTTCTCTCTAGGGTATACATGTGTACGTATACATATCTTATGTATGCGTTCATTATTCTTCAGAAAGGAACTCGATGGAAACTATTCCCAAAGAAGAAGTTAACCCTATTGGAGAGGATGACCTAAAAGGAAGTGATTCTGGTCAAGAGTTTATTCTAAAGAAGATGCTTGAAAGGAAAGACTACAACTATTGGATTGGAGAATTTGTCAAGGATTTAATTCTCGTTCAGAATGAAGTAAAGAACGAACTTGCTAACCTTCAACTGCAGATAAACCAGCTTATTGATGGACAGGCAAAGATCCTTGGTACTCAGAATATCTTGATCAGGAATTAGAAGAAAGTTATTCTTGACTGCGCTAAAGCTCGACATTTTGCTCGCATTGTTGATCGAAAAACTAACGTTCTAACTCATGAACTCGGTGTCTCTATGGTCAACAAGATTAAGGATATCAATGACTCCTATTTCGATGGAACATTCCAAAGGTATGAGATCATCAAGGAAAACTGAGGTTATTTTTGTTATGCCTAGTATGTATTCTTTTTGGTTTAGTTGGAAGAGTAACTAGTGCTTGAATAGCAATGATTGTGACTACACATAGCTATTATTTTTTCATCTTCTTATTCTTTTTTAGGTTTTTGGTTTAAAAAATTCTAAAAATATTTGGAGGATGATGTGTTTGCAGTATTAATCTTTATGATTTGTTATATTGCAACTTGTTATGGGATATTGGTGTTTACTGTTAGAGCACTGCTCGGTCAAACTCGCATGCGTTGCTATCTCAAGCATGTTTGTCAATGTTAGTGATCAAAACTATAAGTCTTGATTTCTAGTCTCTTATAGCTAAGTCTCGGACTAGGATAGTGAGTGTAGTTGAGCTCAAGGACTTCATGGCGATTCATCATACAAGTAAAAGATATACTCAAGGAATCGGTGGAACTTCTCGACAAAAAGGTATGTGGAGATTTGAACTTATCTGTCACTCAAAAGTCTATCTATTCTATCTCCTACTCTTTGAGACAAAAGTCGTATGCTATATATATAGACTAGATCATACACATTTGGTATTTCGAGCCGAGTATACCTCACATATTTATATCTCGAAATATGTGTTGGTAAGCTTTTCGCTTCGACCAAGTTTATCTTTACCTAGTGACGAAAGTCATGAATGTTTCAATCACTTTGGAAATTGCTTTGACGAGAAATAGTGTAACAACTATATAACGTCCTCTAAGAATGTTTCAATGATTGGAATGAGAATTTAGATTACATAACCAATGGATTCCTTGAACCGAAGTTTTTGAACTTTGTTGATCAAGAGAACCGGAAGAATGGCAAGTGCCAAGTCCTCGAACTCAGTCCGCGAACCGGCCTAGTTCTCGAACCCGAGAATTTCTGCTGGAGTTTGTAAACTCTATCCGGTGTCTTAAGTCCGCGAACCTAGTCTGCGAACTTGAGAAGGTTATATATCTAAAGATGATTTCCGAACTTAATCTTAAAATACTAAGGAATGCATTTGCAAACCGTGGCTATTAAAGTTCATGAACCAATTCGAGTGAATCAAATCATCTTTGCTTCAATTGTGTCTTGTGTAGTTACATAAGATTTCCTTGTAATTGAACAACTCTCTTAACTAGTTCATTTGAGTCAATTGAACTAGTTATGGTGAAGAAGAACATGGTTGGTATGAAATGCTCATATGGTTAACCTCTTTGGGTAGACTATTGTTGAACCAACAATTTTGGGTGCGGTTAACAAACCTAGAAGCGTACAGTCATTTGTGTATGACAAGCTAAGTTTTCGATCTAATGGTTGAGAAATATTAGCTTGAATCTAAATCAGGTTTTCATCTAACGGTGAATATTGATTGCTTTGTAACTAAGGCAAAACCCTGATTTGAAAGTTATATAAAGGAGACATCTAGTATTGTGCAAAACTAATCCCCACACCTTACGTGTGATACTAGTTTGCGTGCTAGAGTCGTTTCCACTTTAACCTTAGGTTTTCTTCTTCTAAAACCAGGTTAACGACTTAAAGACTTCATTGGGATTGTGAAGCCAGACCGATACTACTTTTATCGTAGTTGTGTGATCTGATCTTGCATCTTCTATCGTAATAGTACAATCATATTGATTGTCTAGAAATCGCGAGAGTTCTCCGATAGGCAAGATATAAAAAGTAATCACAAACACCTTCGTCTCATTGTTTGTGATTTCGCAACATCTTGTTTCACTACCATACGATTAAGATTGTTGTGAGGTGACTGATTAATCTAGGTTGTTCTTTGAGAATATATGACTGGATTATTAATTGGTTCCTGTTCACCTTGATTATTACCAAAAAGGCGGAACAAAAACTTTTAGGGTTTTTCCGTGGGAGACAGATTGATCCTTTGATAGACTTGTCTGTGTGAGACAGATTTGTTTATTGTTAAAGCCTGCGATTTTGGGTCGTAGCAACTCTTAGTTGTGGGTGAGATCAGCCAAGGGAATCAAGTGCGTAATATCCTGCTTGGATCAGAGGAGTAGGGAGTACAACTATACCTTGGATCAGTGGGAGACTGATTGGGGTTCAACTATAGTCCAGTCTGAAGTTAGCTAGGAGTAGGCTAGTGTCTGTAGTGGCCTAATACAGTGTGTATTCAATCTGGACTAGGTCCAGGGGATTTTCTGCATTTGCGGTTTCCTCGTTAACAAAATTTCTGGTGTATGTGTTATTTCTATTTTCCCATTATATTTGTTTATATAATTGAAATAATACATGTTGTGCGTTTGAATCAATCAATTGGAAATCCGACCTTTGGTTGTTGATTGATATTGATTGATCCTTGGACATTGGTCTTTGGTACCGTCCAAGTTATTCCTTGTGTTTGATTAGAACTCGCAGGATCTACTTGAGTAAATCAAATCAAGAGAGAGAGATAAACTCGTTGATATACTTTTAATTGATTGAGTCTTGTTGATTCTCTTGAAAGTATATTCGAGTTTTTTCATACAGATTGCTAAGCGAAATATTGGGTGGTGTTGTTAGACCCCCGCTTTTTCATTTACGTCCGTGAACTATGTTTGTCCCATATTTTGTCAAAAGTAAAGTCGTTTATGATCGATATTCATGTATTGGTTAAAGAATGAATGCACTTTTGACAATTACAAAAGTTAAGCCTATATTGTCAATCTTTGACGGAAGATAGGTTAAAATCTTTTGTTTGTAAGGATTATGTCTATTGAATGTCGTTATGCGAATAGTGATGGAAGATAGAACGAATCCTTGTGTATTCCACAGTATTGGTCTCTACTGATCCATATTTTATGTAATACTGTGAGGCTCCTTAATGTGTCTTATGTTGAGAACTAAACAACCAAGTTGATTATTTTTGATTGGCTTTGTTGTTGCTCTGTAAGGTACTATATGTCGAGCATTATGAACTAAATTAATCATCTTGTTTGGTTATTTAGTTATTACTCCATAATTTTTTCTTGTGTTGAGTATATGAACGGTTAAGATAATCATTCATTATGGTTAAACTTATTCGTAGCTCCGTAAGTTTACTTATTTGAGCATAATCAATTAAACTGATCACTTTTTGTGTTTAATTTGGTAACGTATTCCGATTAAATTAATCATGGGTTTACTTGTGATTAATTTGATTGAGGTTTTGGATATAAAAATTATTCTTATGGTTTTAGTGTCTAATAAAAATCCTTCTTTTCTTTTGAAATTAAGGTCGCTCGTTGTTGTTCTCTCGGGAACGACATCAAATGGGGGAGAGTTCTTTTGAACTTGTGCTTAATGGTCATATCTTGAGGGGTGTGCGGCTGTGGAATTTTAGAGAGGTTATCTTGTATCCTAAAACTCCTTGATGAATGCATTTAGCTTCGTCTTTATGATTGCATCTAAATTAGTTGGTATGTATTTTTTTCTTTTAGTCATGAAATGTCTCTTACGGAAATTTCATTATGATCCCGTTCTTGTACCTTTGCCAATTTTATTGACAAAAAGGGGGAGAATTAATATGTAATTCACACTAAAAATACATATGGTTTTCGGATCATTGTGTAGGGGGGAGTGGTTTCCATGTGAGATGGAGTATTGACTAAGGGGGAGTGATACATATCACCATAGTATTATTGTTGAAGTTGTGATACAATTGAACTTTAACACTATGTAATAATACTATGACATTGTATAACAATGATCGAGAATTATGTTTTCTCATTGTTATAGCTACGGATCTTCAACAACGGTGATTCTAAACTTACAACCTTTGGGATCATTGGAATACTTGGAAATGGCGAATATTTCGAGGAACGTTGAAGATTAGACATGTGAAATAGGAGCTACTAAAGTTTTCATTATCTTTTTTGTATTCCATATGTATTGATAGTTTTGTCACTAAAATTGACAAAGGGGGAGATTGTTAGAGCATTGCTCGGTCGAACTCGCATGTGTTGCTATCTCAAGCATGTTTGTCAATGTTAGTGATCAAAACTATAAGCCTTGATTTTTAGTCTACTATAGCTAAGTCTCGGACTAGGATAGAAAGTGTAGTTGAGCTCAAGGACTTCATGGAGATTCATCATACAAGAAGAAGAACTACTCAAGGAACCGGTGGAACTTCTCGACAAAAAGGTATGTGAAGACTTGAACTTATCTACCACTCAAAAGTCTATCTATTCTATCTCCTACTTCTTGAGACAAAAAGTCGTATGCTATATATAGACTTTGATTATACACAGTTGGTATTTCGAGCCGAGTATACCTCGCCTATCTATATCTCGAAATATGTGTTGGTAAGCTTTTCGCTTCGACCAAGTTTATCTTTACCTAGTGACGAAAGTCATGATATGTTTCAATCACTTTGAAAATTGCTTTGACGAAGAATGTTTCAATGATTGGAATGAGAGTTTAGATTACATAACCAATTGTGGACATAAGAATTGTTGTGGAAACACATTTATGTATAAGTCTTATTCCTTGAACCAAAGTTTGCGAACTTTTTTGATCAAGAGAACCAGAAGAATGGCGTGAGCCAAGTCCGCGAACTCAGTCCGCGAACTGCCGAAGTTCTCAAACCCGAGAATTTCTACTGGAGTTGACAAACTAGTGCGTGAAGCTAAGTCCGCGAACCCAGTCCGCGAACCGGCGAAGTTCTCATCCCGAGAATTTCTGCCGGAGTTTGTAAACTCTGCCCGATAACTTAAGTCCGCGAACCAATTCTGCGAACTTAAGAAGGTTATATATCTGAAGATGGTTTCTGAACTTAAACTTAAAAAGACTAAGGAATGTAGTTTGCAAACCGTGGCTATAAAAGTTCATGAACCGATTCGAGTGAACCAAATCATCTTTGCTTCAGTTGTGTCTTGTGTAGTTACATAAGAATTCGTTACAATTAAACAACTCTCTAACTAGTTCATTTGAGTCATGTGAACTAGTTATGGTGAAGAAGAACATGGTTGATATGAAATGCTCATATGGATAACCTTTTGGTTAACTATTATTGAACCAACAAGTGCATACGTTTGGGTACGGTTAACAAACCTAGAAGCGTGCATTTCAATTGTGAGTAAAAAGCTAAGTTTTCGACCTAACGGTTGAGAAATATGAGATTGAATCTAAATCAGGTTTTCATCTAACGGTAGATATTGATTGCTTTGTTACCAAGGTAACTTAATGGCAAACCCTGATTTGAAAAACTATATAAGGGTACGGACATCTAGCATCAATGCAAAACTAATACCCACACCATACGTGTGATACTAGTTTGCGTGCTAGAGTCGGTTCTCCTTTAACCTTTGGTTTTCTTCTTCTAAAACCAGGTTAACAACTTAAAGATTTCATTGGGATTGTGAAGCCAGACCGATACTACTTTATCGTAGTTGTGTGATCTAATCTTGCATCTTCTATCGTACGAGTACAATCATATTGATTGGCTTGAGATTGATATCTCCGATAGGCAAGATATAAAAAGTAATCACAAACATCTTCGTCTCATCGTTTGTGATTCCGCAACATCTTGTTTCGCTACCATATGATTAAGATTGTTGTGAGGTGATTGATAACTCTAGGTTGTTCTTCGGGAATATAAGACCGGATTATCAATTGGTACCTGTTCACCTTGATTACTATCAAAAGACGGAACAAAACCTTTTAGGGTTTATCTGTGTGAGACAGATTAATCCTTCAATAGACTTGTCTGTGTGAGAAAGATTTGTTTGTCATCAAGTCTTCGACTTTGGGTCGTAGCAACTCTTAGTTGTGGGTGAGATCAGCTAAGGGAATCAAGTGCGCAGTATCCTGATGGGATCAGAGGCGTAGGGAGTACAACTGTACCTTGGATTAGTAGGAGACTGATTGGGGTTCAACTACAGTCCAGTCTGAAGTTAGCTTTGAGTAGGCTAGTGTCTGTAGCGGCTTAATACAGTGTGTGTTCAATCTGGACTAGGTCCCGAGGTTTTTCTGCATTTGCGGTTTCCTCGTTAACAAAATTTCTGGTGTCTGTGTTATTTCAGTTTCCGCATTATATTGTTTTATCTATATAATTGAAATAATACAAGTTGTGCGTTAGATCATCAATTAGAATAATCCAACCTTTGGTTGTTGATTGTCATTGATTGATCCTCATATATTGGTCTTTGGTACCATCCGAGTTATTCCTTGTATTTGATTAGGACTCATTGATTTCTATTAGCTTGAGTAGATCAAAACAAGAGAGAGATATTAACTCCTTGAGATACTTTTACCTAGATTGAGTCTGACTGTCTAGTTGATTCTCTAGAAAGTATTTCGGAGTTAGTCCATACAGATTGCTAAGCGAAATATTGGGTGGTGCTGTTAGACCCCCGCCTTTTCAGAATCAACCCGCACAAACTTGGTTCCGTCATTAAAGGAAAATCTGATATGATGACGTAATAAACGAGTCCACTTCTGTAAAACGATTGTCTTCAAAGACTCCATAGTTTTATTGATATCAAAAGGATGAGCTAAAAAATTATTGAAGTAATGAATTACATCTAGTGCACTAACAACAGGCATTTCACCCTGCAAAAACACAAAAACAAGTAATATCAAAAACATCCATACGAATCAAAATCAAACATATGTATCCTGCATATTGATTCACAAAAATTCTGACTCAAAGTTATGCAATAATCATATCCGTACTTGTATCCTGCATATATATACATCAGTTACGTGACTTTCATGTTATGCATGTACATGATATAATAAAATAAAATATGAATGACAGTCAAATCAACAACAAAAATATGATTCAATCAAACATCCGATGGAAAATCAAATTAACAACAACATTAAAAGATCTACAGTAATCGAAATCAAAAACATCTGCATGGAAACATCTACATTAATGTAACAGAAGCAGATCCAAAATCGACTGAAAATCAAAGCAAAGCAAATCAAATCGACTAGAACAGAAGCGAAAATTTGTCTATCAACACCCGAACATGAAATCGAAACATCAAAAGATTAAATCGAAAAAATGTACATTGATCGTAAACATGCTTTGAAGATTTAAAATTGAAAAACTAAAAATCAGATAATAATCAAAACCAAAACTAAAAAAAAAAACTTAGAAGATCTAAAATAAGCTTCGAAAACCTAAACTAGAAGATCCTAATATTACAGAAACAAAAACCTAGAATCGAATCAATATTAAATATCAGAATCAAGATTAGAATGAAATGAACGAACCTGTAGCTTGAATTCCAGATTATCTTTGAGAAATCAAAGAAACGAATTCAAGAATTTTACCAATCTCTATTGGATCTGGTAATTCAATCTCTCTTTTCTAACAGAAAAAAAAAAAGGGAATTGAATCTCAGAACTGAAGAAACTTTAAATACATAAGGCTACATTAGAAAATAAAATAAAAAACTGAATTTTGAAAATTTTGGGTGTTGGAGTAATTTTGTCTCCGATTTTGGGTGCGCGCGTGACATTTTCTGTGCGCGGGTTTGACAATGAAAAAAGGGCTATTTTGCGTTTCCTCCCCTCCCAAGATCGCTAATTTGTGTTTCCTCTCTAAATAGATTGAAATTAGTGTTTCCTCCCATCGTTACATTTTCCTTCCAACTTACAATTAGCTGAGTCATCAAGGATATACGCGTGGCAAAAACATACACATGTCGACAAAAATTACTAAAATACCCTCATTTGTTTCCGTAAATTATATCAAAATCACAATATGAATTGATTTACAGTTTTCTTCCTTGAAACTGTGACTCATATGAATCGTTTGCATCTTCAATGGCAACACATCACACTATCAACTCCTTTTAATTCAGAATTCTCATTCATTGTAGCAGCAGAATTCCCATTCTCTTTCTCTGCTTCAATCTGGTTCAACAAACCCTAGCTGCAATCAATCCCAGACTCACTCTCTAAATTCATCTAATTCAACTCAAAATCACTAGATCCATCTTCTACCATCTCTACATCATCAAGTTATTGATTCACCCAATTCATCAATTTCTCAATATCCCACACGACTCAAACCCTAGACAGAACATTAATCAAACCCATATACACCAATCAATATCAGCACCAAACCATGATTTTTCGTCTGCAACTTCATGTAACAACTTCATGTAACAATTAATCAAAGCGATCGAACAAGGGTTTTAATTAATTCGTTCAATAATTTGAATAGGTTTGCTGCCATTAATGGTGATTGGAAATGAAGTAGAGATTGGGGAAGTTTCTTCAGAATTGGGGTTTGAATTAATGTTCTGAATTGGGGTTCTTTGAAGGGATTGAGAAATGGGATCGATGATTATGAACTGGTTCAATGGGTACTAATGGTATATTGAATGGTAAGTTTGCAGATAATTAGTGTTTTGCGTAGAATTAGTGTTTTAAATTGATGGTGAGTTTCAATGGTTATTGATGGTGTATTGAATCTTATATGAACAATTTTGATATGAATCTAGAGTTGTAAGAGGTTTACAGAGAATAAGAAATTGAAAATGAGTTGAAGATGGGTTTTTGGTTGAATCCGAACACCAGCACCTCGAGTTGGTAGACAGTGAAAATAGGGTTCTTTGAAGGGATTGAGAAATGGGATCGATGATTATGAACTGGTTCTTGGTGGAGGGTATTTTGGAAAGTTCACGAAACACGTGTACAGTTTATGCCAGGGGTGCACAGGTGCTGACTCACCTAACCGAGCAATGGATGGAATTCCTAACGATGGGAGGAAACACTAATTTCAATTTATTTGGGGAGGAAACGCTAATTAGCGATCTTGGGAGAAGAGGAAACACAAAATATCCCATGAAAAAAACTGTAAGAATGGGTGTAGTAGTAGTTTTTACTTATGAAAACACCAGAGCGCCTTTTCATATAAAACAAAATAGGATAACTCATAAATAAAATTTCAAGCCTTTTGTCTAAAATATTTGCATAATGACTAAATTTTCCTCGTTTAATTAGTTTTATATATTTAATTAAGTTAACTAATCTCCATTAGATTAATAATTTTGATTTATAGTTAGAGATAGAAAATAAAGTTAGAATTTTGTTTTTTTGGGAGGAAAGAGATTATTTTGAAAACCCTAATTCACCCAACCAAATTGAGTGATTTTCGTGAGAAATTTAGGGTGGGTGAATCCTTATATCATATAGAAACCAAATTTTACGTACCTCGTGATGGAGATCATGATTCGATCAATCAAAGGTTGAATTTTTAGCTTTTTAGACCGTTTGACAGTTAGGTTTTTCATTCGTAGCCAACCTTAACACAAATATATGGTTAGGTGTGATGGACTCCTAACCGTAACTGAATCAGATTTGGGAAACCCCAATCATAAACCAGTTACGGTTGGATTATTGGTTTGACGGTTAGGTTTGGTCTTGGTCGTACGCAACCGTAAATGGGTAAAATTGGGGACAATCCAACTGTAAACCAGTTTTGTAGAAAACCCAATCGTAAATCTATTAGAAAATTTGAGAAAATTGTGTAACTCAGGATTTTTTTACGGTTAGGTTCTACGAGAGTCGAATCCAACCGCAAATTCATTTACGGATACAGACCTAACTGTAACAACACATGCAATACTTTTTTCTTTAATTTAAGGTTAGTAGTTCTTAGTTTCCTAACAGTAACAACTTCGGAGAACAAGTTTATCGATAGTAAATTAAGAATACAGAACCGTTAATGGTTCTGCAAACCTAATTTTTCACTGATTTCAATCAATCTAATCATTTCAAACTCAAAAAAGAGAGGAAAAAATAGGGTTTGGTATTAATCGAATAAGATGGGAAAAAAATAAAAAAGGGGAGAAGAAACGATTATCGTTCAGAAAAAGAAGGAGAAGAAGGGGTGATGAATTGAACTAGAATTAGGTTTGTCTTTGATTTTTTATGTTTAGGTTTAATAAATATAAGGGTAATTTATACTTTTTCAAATCTTAGGTTACCCCCTAACTAATCCCCTATTCATAGAATTTCCAAGAGAATCCCCTCTATTTATTTCATGATCCCTTATATGAGGTTTCTTCCGAAGAGTGTTACCTGTATTTGGATTTTAGCTTTAGATTTTCGCACGGTGGGATAGAGGAATTAAATTTAACTTACCCCAATTTAACTTACCTGGCTAATTTTGGGCCTACGCCATTTATTTGAGGCCTGTCACCAGAAGACAAAAACGGATCATTATGAAGTAAATTCAAAAACCCATTATCAAAATATTCTCGTTATGGTTAATTTGTCCTTGATTAATTAGGTTTTTTAGTAGTAAAAAACTATGTTAGATGTTGTTAGAGCACTGCTCGGTCGAACTCGCATGCGTTGCTATCTCAAGCATGTTTGTCAATGTTAGTGATCAAAACTATAAGTCTTGATTTCTAGCCTATTTATAGATGTCTCAGACTAGGACATACATTGTGTAGTTGAGCTTATACTTCACGACGTTCATCATTTGAAGACGAAGAACTACTAAGGGGAGCTTGTGGAACTTCATCGACAAAAGGTATGTGGAGACTGAAACTCATCTATCACTTGGAATGTCTATTTCTACTTTATCTCCTATATTGAGACATAAGTCGTATTACGATATAGTTTTCTATATACACATTAGAGATTTCGAGCTGAGTTTATCTCGTTTACATATTTCTCGAAATATGAGTTGGCAAGCTTTCTCTTCGACCAAGTTCATCTTATATCATGTGAAAATCTCCGAGTAACATCTTATATGGTTTGTGTGATACAATCATTTGGTGTAGTTTTTGAATGTTTCGTTATGATTATTTCAATATCTTGAAAATTGCTTTGATGATACTAGTGGGTGAAAACGGCTATTTTCATCCTCTAAGAAAGTTTCAATGATTGGAATAAAGAGCTTAGAAACATGTAACCATGTTTGGATATAAACATAGTGTGTTATCACATTTGTGTGTAAGTCCAAAACCGGGTACACATACTGGCGGTTGTTGGATGTCTGGGAAAGTATGAGTACCTGTACGCATACTTGCGGAAGTATCACGTCCGTAAATTTCTACTGGAGTTTGGAAGTTTGAATTGGTATGCGCACCTGTACGCGTACTGGGGTAACCAAACTCGGTCCGGCTACTTAAGTATGTGTACCCATTTGCATACTTGAGTTGGTTACTTTCTAAAATCGATTGTGTACATGAACTTAAACATTTATAAAATAAGGAATGCAATCTTTGCAAAACGTGGCTATAATGTTCATGTATTTATTCGAGTAAATCAAATCAGTTTTGCTTCAATTGTGTTCTTGTATACTTCTATGAGAATATAGCAATTGAACGACTCTTTAACTAGTTTCATTTGAGTCATTTGAACTAGTTATGGTTAAGATGAATAAGGTTGATATGAGAGTAATTATATGGCTAACTTCGATTAACTATTTGTGAGCCAACATGGTGTACACGTTTGGGTACGGTTACATAAACCTAAATGAGGGTACATTTCATTTGTGTGTAACAAACTAAGTTCGATCTAACGGTTGAAAGATATTAGCTTGGTTGAATCAGGTTTTTCATCTGACGGTGAATATTGAATGCTTTGTTACCAAGGTAACTTGGATCTTTAACCCTGATTAGAAAACTATATAAAAGAGAACTCTAGCAACTGGGAAACCTAATCCCCACACCTCATGTGTGTTACTAGTTGCATAACTAGAGTCGATTCTCCTTTAACCTTAGGTTTCTTCGAGACCCTCTAGGTTAACGACTTCAAAGACTTAATTGGGATTGTGAAACCAGACCCAACTATTTTCTTTGTAGTTGCGTGTTCTGATCTTGACCGATTCTATCGTATTGAGTACAATTGAAATAATTGACTAGAGATTAATTTCTCCGATAAGTAAGATAAAATAATCACAAACATCTTTCGTCTTATCGTTTGTGATTCTAAAATATCTTGTTTCGCTAGTTGATTAATATTATTGTGAGGTGATTGATAATACTAGGTTGTTCTTCGGGAATATAAGTCTGATTTATCAATTGGTTCTTGTTCACCTTTATTTATCAAAATATGGAACAAAAACTCTTGGGTATTGTAGATGGTGGATTTTCGATAAAGGCTAAAATTCTAAACCCATAATTATACGAACTTCTAATCCAGCAATCAGACGCGAGTGTTGAGACACGGGTCTCTCATCGAATCTCTGACTGAGAATACTGTCTCTCAGAGTACATGCAGATATGTAGTCTCTCGGCTAGGCAACGACATATCTCATGAATACTGAACACTTCAGTAATTACTTCTATATAGAATCACAAGATTGGACGGCTCCTAGATAGCTTGCCTGCTAGTATAGAGCAATAACGTCTTCAGGATACAAACAACAGTTTTCCCAGACTATATAAAGGATATGACGCTTCAACTAGCTCCTGTCGCTCAGAATAATTAATGCTCCTAGACGATCGTACTAGTATAGAGCCATCAATTAATTATTCCTAAATTCTTGGATTCATCCACTGAATTTCTGAAATATTCAATTATTTTCGTAATATTTTGTTACTTCAATCTATGGTTCTTCCCAGCAGAATTCCATGGGTTAGTAATAAATATTCAACATACGGGCGTCTGAGTTACCTTCGAGTAAGCCCCGACCCAAAAGGTGCAAGTGTATTCGACGATGATGCACTAACAATCACCTGAACGCACGAACGAGTATTTCAAAATACGACGAAACGATGAACCTATGCAAAATAGGAAAGAAAATAATAAATAATAAAATATTGATCAAGGCGCTGGGGGACTGGGCCCACTAGCCGGCCGGCCGTGCCGTGGCCAGTCCCACGCCCGTTTTATATTTTATCATATTTTTGTTATTTTCCTTGATCTTATGAAAATCCTTTCATTTGAACAAATATCCTTCGTTTTGAGGAAACTCCTCAGTTTCATGGTGTTTCCTTCGCACCAAGGAAATAATATAAAATTGGGAAAAATGTCATGGGGCCGTGTTTATTGGCCAACCGGCCATGCCTTGATCCCGGCCGGCCTCACACCTCATGGTTCCTTATTATTTTATTAATATTTCCCTAATCTCATGAAAACTCCTTAATCTCATGGTATTTTCATAAAACCATGAAAAATATAATATAAAATTAGGGAAACTCGTGGGACCGTGCCTTATCCGGCCGGCCATGCCCTAGCCGGTCCCACACATCCTTTTATTTTATTATTATTATTTTAAGTTTCTTTGATCCCATCAATTTCCTTGATTTCATGGTATTTCTCTCAAATTACGAAAATTCCTTCAAATCTTGGAAATAATACACAAAAATTACATAAAATTAGGGAAACACACGGGATCGGGCCCCAGCCGGCGGACCATGCTTAAAGCCGGTCTCACACGCACTTATTTTATTATTTTAATATTATTTGTTTCCTTGATCCCATGGAAACTCCTTCACTTCAAGGAAACTCCTTAATTTCAACAAACTACTTGATTTCATGATATTTTCATAATATCATGAAAAATAGTATAAAATTAGGAAAAGGCACCATGGGACCGTGGTAACTGGCCGACCGACCATGCCTTGGCCTCAGAAATCCCACGCCACATCATTCCTTCATTTTATAATTATTTTCCTTCATTTCATGAAGTTTCCTCAGTTTCAGCATAACCCTGATTTTGTCATATTTTCTCAAATGGTTGCTCAAACGCACGCTAGAAAATATCAAAATTCTCAGGACTGAGATACGGACGTTTTGACGACGTGAGCATGTTACCTTGACCGACCAAGGTTGGCTCTTTGGCTCGCACGGATCCGGTCCCACATATTTTCATGAATTGACCTAATTTGCGCAATTGCACGTATTAGGTCCAAAACTCTTCCAAATAATTTTGGAATTTTCATAGAGCGATCGTCATTCAATCCCGTGACCATCCAGGGCCGGTTTCATGACCCCTTGGTCAGTCCCTCATCTCTTCATAATTAATTAGGTTTTATCACCTAAGGCTCAGACGAGCATTTTTCTAATAAATGATTAAACCAGCATTTAATCATTCTTTCATCAACAAATCACCAACTCTTCAAGAGACCTTGGTATTTGCTCACTCGAGCATATGGGCGCTACATGGCCGATACATGATCCCATGTAGCCGGTCCCTCCTTCATTCCATGGTTAATTTTCAAATAAACCATCAATTGGTCATCAATTGATCGAATTAGGGTTTTCGAGTCCAAGGATCATAATTCCAGATTCAAACACCAATAACTTTACGACGATCTCATGATCAGTATTTTTATTAATTATGCTCGGTTCAATTACCAATATCTTAAATTAATATTTTATCTTGGTCACGCTACCAATAATTCATCAAATGAGCAACATTTGCTCAAACCAAGGAATATTGGTTCAACTATCAATATTCAATAATTCATCAAATGAACAATACTTTCTCACCTTAACTATCAACGTTTACTTAAGAATCATACCTCTGTCTCAACAGGCACGTTCAATTCATGAGTCTCAGGACATTTTGCAAGATCATGTTCAACTCATAAAATACATGGACTCATCGTCCCATAAAGTCATGAAGTGAACAACTGACTAATTAACCACGAGACGTCAATCGTGTCACATGGGGGATATTAACTAGGGTATTGGTATGGCGGTCTACGACACGTGTGTTCATACACACGATGGAATGTGAGCAAGTCGTGCAATCAGTTGAAGGAGTTAACAAAGTAGTGGATGGAAAATCGACCAAGTCTCCGCACGATGAGCAACTGGTTTCAAACACGATTTCCATTTCCCCACTCTTTGATTCCATCAACTGTAACACTTCATGGGATCATGGCGTCTACAATTCCAGCAATATAAATAAGTCTCTGAATCATGACTGAATATACAAGAATCTCACGTCAAACAGACAACACGAGATTAATAACTCAACATCTGAGTAATCACTCTCAACAGAGATTCAATCATTCAGAACTTATCTTATTCAGAATACATAACACACCTACAATCTTTGATTACCATTGATTCCACACATTTCTCAGCTTCCCTCCTACAGATCGACCCATCCTCTCTTGTGACCAAATTTACTCTGGAACGGCCATTGTCTTGGTTTAGGCCGGAGTACTACAGATTGATCTATCGAATTCAAAGCACTCCCTTCTTGCAGTGCATCTGTGTGAGGTTGATCATTTCGCTCGGTTCAAGGAGTCTCCTCCGTACGGCCGTCTCCTTAATTCCGTAAAAACCAGCAGATCGTTTTGCCCCATCTACAGATTGGTGACCACAGTGGGAGATTAATCTCTCGGTTGCAATCTCACAAGATGGCTGGTCTTAGGTCTGGGTTAGTTATAGGTTCCAACACAAACGACGCTAGCACTAGGAACAACAACAATGAGGATATCCTGGAAATAATTCCGGCCTCTAACACTGGCTGTGATGATATTACTACTCCTCATGCTAACACCGAAGGTCATCCTCTGTTTGGTCGACACCCTGAGGAAGTCATAGAAAACCCACCACTTACCATTGTTGATCTCGTCAAAGTGCAAGAGACCCTTGCACAGAATCAAACCGATATGACTACTACACAAAATGAGCTATTCAATTATCTCAAGACTCTCACTGACAAGATGTCAGAGAAGACTCAAGGAAAATAAAAATAAAAGGAAACATCCTCATATGTTGATCCTGAAGTAGTTCCAATTCATATAGTGGATGACATTGAAGTCCGAAAGCTGCAGACGATCCATCAGCGAAGGAATCATCAAGTTTCATTACTCTGGAAGATTTGGAACTCCTCTTGGAGAACCATGGAAAATACAAGATATCACATATCCATCATCACAGCCTCCATACCATGCTGCTACACAAAGGATTCCGCTTCCAAAAGGTTATACCTCTCCGACCTTCACTTTGTATGACGGAACAGACAATGCTCGGGAGCATGTTTCTCGGTTCCTGGAAGCCTTGGGTGAACATGAGCATAACCATGTTGTTCACCTCAAAGAATTTTCAAAATCCTTGAAAGGCAGGGCATACACCTGGTACAACAACATCGCACCAAGAACTATCAACAATTGGAGAGAAATGATTAATGCCTTCTACAGAAAGTACTTCTTTGTCAGAGCAAGTTACTCTCTCCGATCTTGGAAGAATGTTTCAGAGGAGCAATGAACATCCCAATGACTACGTGAAAAGATTCAGAGTACAGGCCCTGGACTGTCATGATCCAAACGTCACGGAGCAACAACTGGTAGACTTGTGTATCAACGGAATGATCCCGATCTACGGAGCTTTATTGTAAAATCTTAGTTTTCATACCTTCTCAGAGCTTCATGAAGCGGCGAAGAGATCGACAACTACTGCACCCGCTTTACTGGAAAGAACAAAATCTACAAAGGATGAAGAGCCACGAGACACTCAAGGTAGCAGGTATTTGATTAACAAGAAATACAAACTCTAAGCTTCCACAAATTTTGTTGCATAAGGGAGCCAACGGAAAGACGAGTCACAACGCAAGCATGCTTCTCCAGCTCTTCCGGAAGCACAAAGAAAAGATAACCAATATTGAAATGCACGAACCTCAACCCTATATCAACAAACGGGGAAATGATCATACAGATTCTAAGATCCCTCTTTTCATTAAACAAGTGATCGAGTTACTGGAAGTTTGGATTCAGGTTGGTGCAAGGAAACCGACATTCATCAGGAGGCATCTGACTGAAGAAGAAATGAAGAATCCCAGGTATTGTTGCCTTCATAAGTTCACCTGTCATCTAACATGTGGCTGCAACATTTTGAAGAGATGGTTGATCTACAATAGCTTCAACTGGGTACTAAATGAGTACACAAGAATCCTCTCCAAATCATACCTTTACACTTTCTGAACAACCTATCAAAGAGGCAGTTCAATCCTTGGTCGAACGTGGATTGCTCTATCTGTCGAAGGCACAAAGGAGAGACATGTTCACATCACTGAACTACATCGTGTCAAGAATTTCATTCCGGAAATACTTCTTGAGCCTCTAGCCACAGACCAAGAGATGTACGACTGGGGACTACGTACCATGGTCAATCTCAGAAGAAACGAATTTGGAAGAACGTTGATCGATGCTGGCACCGCCATCAACAATATTCCACTGAAAACCATCGGATCCACAAGTATCACTCGACAAGGAGCTACTCATGCTCCCATCTCAGATACCTTGATGGAACGCTCGGAAATACTTATGGCTACATCACTTTCAAAGTGAACATAAGTTCAACCTGGACAGAAGCCAAGTTTCACATAGTCAGGAAAATCCAGGATATGACATGTCCTTCAGACGAGCGTGGATCCGCGCTGAAAAGATGGGTACTTACAAAGCGCCTTTGGTTACACATCTCTCCAAAGAAGAAAGTTCTGATCCAGAAGATTTAGCAGACGTTCCATCATCAGAGCACTTGGAGGAATTTCGAACTTTGGCGAGGTTGAAACAAGAACCTGCAAAAGGTACATAGACATTCATCCAAAGGTCCTGCACTCAGGAAAGTCTCATTCCTCCCATGTCTATGTCATTTATTTCCTCACATGTTATTCTAGCATGGGGACTCAATTCTGGTAGCATCTCTGCTATTGCAAGACGCTATAAGTGGGTAATCTCACTTCAAAAATATTTTTCCAAGTGGTTGAATCTGACATTTCTCCGAACCGAGCATCTCACTGAGACATACATTACTGAGATGGTGTTCAAGCACGAAAAAAAAAACAATTTGGGCATTTCTCCATATCCTTGTACAAGTGTCCTTGCGTACCACAAAATCAGAAAGCTTTGATGTCCGCACTAGTGTTGAATCCCACTACCGCAACGAAAGGAATGCTGAATCAACAGAGGATACTCTAGGACGAGACGATCAAACCTACGACATCGTACGCTTAAAGGGTGTGAATCCTCAACACTCGAGCATCTAAGAAAATCCTTACAACAACTGTCAATCACCTACTTCTCCAAGGCCAACTAAAAGTCAAAAACCTCTCATCTCTGAATGCTACATTCTTCAGAAGCCTTCAAACTGTACTCCCAATCAAAGAGTACACCTTCGATAATAGATCCTCTATATTCAGGACAATATCTCTATGGTGACACACTGATTCAACACCAACACGATCAAAGTTCAATCGATAGGTCTTCATTATCCCGTGATAATACTTATGGAGCAGATGCAACGTTGGCATAAACTCCTTCAACACGCTGGGGACTTGATCTTATTGGATAAAGTACGCTGCTGCTATTTGCCGCAACAACATCAATTCCATGACAAAGCCACTTCGCGGCTCACTGGATGGAGGAGCAACACTATGTTGATAATCATGGTTCTAGCCTTCTCTGTCTCTGGAGCAACTCCAACCATGGTATCGGCATCAACAAGGATATTTGGAGGAACTATGTCCATGGTCTCAGCATCAAAAAGAATTTCTGGAGAAAATTCAATCAAGATCTCAGCATTAACAATGGTCTCAAGAGCAACATCCTCATGACAAAGCTCCATCAACTGTCCATTCTCTAGAACCTAAGTCTGGAAGTGTTACTCGATGGATCATACTTCTCCAAGCACTAACGACTCATATCGAGATATGTGGATATGAAAACATGTTAGCATCAAAGTCTTCCCAAAGCTTGCACGACGGACGGGCACAAGCCAAAGTATTCTACAAGATGTTCTCATCACCTCTACAAATGAGATACAACATGCTTCATGGGTTTACGAAAACGTACCAATAGGTGAGAAATGGGATAATTCTTCCTCAACAAAAGATGTTCGTTTATGTCTCTGATACAACATACCAAAAGGGAGCATCAATCGGACATACAAGCTGAAAGATATGGACTTTACCGTCAGGTCTACGAAATCTGAAAAATTTGTACGGGATTACAAATTACCAATGTGCAACCTTCGTTGGCTGACCTCTACAACTCCAAATTGAGTGATTCTTTTCTCATGTGATAACTCAGCCTCTTAGCTTCAAAAGTTGGGATCAAGCGTCGAATTACGACGTCGTATGAGGTTCCTACAGCTTCCAGAGCGTACATGCAAGCATCAATTCTTAGACGGGATTCATAACTTCCACAGTCGATCGGTGTCCACCAGGTCTTTCCACCAAGTACTTCATCAAGGTACCTCCAACTTCGACAACCTAGGTCTTTACATCAGTTTTTCTACCTAGGTCCTCTATCCAAGTCTGGCTAGAAGAAGAGAAAACGAAAAGGAGAGATTCAACAAGATACTGGGGACTGACGGTCCACTGATCATGACGATCAGTTTCACAGTCCAAGACCCGTGGCACCAGACTCTCATATGCTAATCATTCATCATAAAAGGAATTCTACCACCGCGACATGAAACCATGGTCATTAGATCATCCCCTCTCGAGAGAAACCTCAGCTAGGGTCCCGTGACCAGGGTTTCAGAAGTGATGTTTCTACGACTGACAGAAACAAGATGACACTGCAAGCACCATGCTCATGTATCAATCAAGGGGTTCAGATTTCAAATTAATAAATGGCATTAAAATACTTCATCAAGTGTTCAAGACACGAGTGAATGGTCTAAAGACACAATAAGAGCGTTTTACAACAAGCTCGTCTGAAACGATTTTACACTATCTTGCACAAAGGGGTGATCTGGGAGAAATTGGTGAAGAATCTAAGGATGTATCATATACCATTCTCTTTGCATGGATGTCCTCTACAACATATCCAAAATTCATATATATTGGATGAACGAGCAAAGAGATGTGGTCGAAACATTGGACTACATGCCAGCTGAAAAATTTCTGGAAATCTCCTGGAAGTTTACTGTTTCGCCTATTTAGGCCCCTAAACATGCTCAAAACTCGAAAAGATTCTCTGATAAAGCTGGGAAATATTTTGAGGATGAAAAACATGGGTAGAACGCGGAAATCCGACATCGGACAAAGATTCTACAGCGTTTTTACTGAAAGACCGACTTCTGGATTTCCTGAAGACGAATTATCATGAAGTTCATCGTTTGTCCACATTTGAATCAGGATCTACACCATCAACGCAAATCCTGACTTCATCTTCAACCGATAGTATCATTTGCTGAAGTCGGCGGTGCTTCTACTGATAAGGGACGACTCCTAGATGATTGAGAGACATACAAAGTACCAGCTTTCCAGCGTCTCTGAAAGGTTGATTCACCTCGGCATGAACATCTGCAGAATTCTTCATCTTTGACTTCATATTTCTGGAGCGTTCGTCGGAAGATCCAGAAGGGTGGTTGTAACCAGAAGTCGCCACTATCTGAGGCGAAAGAAATGGAGTCATGGATGTACCAATAACAAACAAAGCAACAAAAACGGTAACAATCCAACTCTTACCTATTTACAATTTCACTAGCTGAAGTGATTATAACGTCGGAATTTCGAAAAACTTTCTCGTTCCTTCAAACTTGCAAAGACGAGCAAGATTCATTATTCAAAATCATGACTTGATTTTCATAAAACCCTAAACAATCCACGTGAATTTTAACATCTACTGATTTTTCAAAAATTGGGAAGACGTCCATTCTACAATTGTGAAAACTCACATACAGACATTATTTCACCATGTATAATTGGTTGTTTTCACCAGTTGTTCAAAATCAAAACATTGATTTTACAAAAATATATACATATTTTAACGTAAAAATCACGTAAGTTTGAACAATATATATATATATTTTTTTTTTGCTCCATCGCACGAGCATCTGTCTTTAAAGCGAGAGTATAATTTTTAAAGATTTCTGAAAGCTCGAATATAAAAAATTTCATGAAAGCTCATAAACAAAATTTTATTACTAACAGACGCACGTCTGTTCAAAAAAAAAAATCTCTCGTACGAGCATCCACCTTCGAAACGAGAGTTTATTCCACTTTGTGAGATCTCACATATTTAAAAAATAAAGTTTTGTTTTTCGTGAAAGCTCATAGACAAAATTTTTATCATTAGACTCAGGTCTATTTTGTTGTTTCTTAAACTAACGAACGAACGAGGGTTCGCGCTAAAACGGATTCCTTTCTTGGGCCCGGATCCTTGAAACCTAGACCAACCAAGGTTCCACCATCGAATCAGTGGTTCTACGCAAATTTATGCTAGCTGGATGACGCTCTATTATGCCACTGGGGTTTTCGCTCAAACCATGGTTTGCTCATTCAGTCGAAATCCGGTAACGTCTTATCTTATGACTAAGTTCAATTACTTATTTTGCTGTAGCAGGAAAATCACCATTCAGTGCTGACTGAGGAACATGACTGTCCCTCACTAAGAAGGGGACTTCATGTAGATGGTGGATTTTCGACAAAGGCTAAAATCGTAAACCCATAATTATACGAACTTCTGATCCAGCAATCACACGCGAGTGTCGAGACACGGGTCTCTCATCGAATCTCTAACTTAGAATACTGTCTCTCAGAGTACATGCATATATGTAGTCTCTCGGCTAGGCGACGGAATATCTCATGAATATCGAACACTTCAGTAATTACTTCTATGTAGAATCACGAGATTGGACGGCTCCTAGACATCCTGCCTGCTAGTATAGAGCAATAACGTCTTCAGGATACAAACAACAGTTTTCCCTGACTATATAAATGATATGACGCTTCAACTAGCTCATGCCGCTCAGAATAATTAATTCTCCCAGACGATCGTACTAGTATAGAGCCATCAATTAATTATTCCTAAATTCTTGGATTCATCCACTGAATTTCTGAAAATATTCAAATATTTTCGTAATATTTCGTTACTTCAATCTATGGTTCTTCCCAGCAGAATTCCATGGGTTAGTAATAAATATTCAACATACGCGCGTCTGAAGTTACCTTCGAGTAAGCCCAGACTCAAAAGGTGCAAGTGTATTAGATGATGATGCGCTAACAATCACCTGAACGCACGAACAAGTATTTCAAAATACGACGAAACGATGAACCTATGCAAAATAGGAAAGAAAATAATAAATAATAAAATATTAACCAAGCCGCTGGGGGACTGGGCCCACTATTCGGCCGGCCGTGTCGTGGCCAGGCCAACGCCAGTTTTATATTTTATCATATTTTTGTTATTTTCCTTGATCTTATGAAAATCCTTTCATTTGAACAAATATCCTTCGTTTGGAGGAAACTCCTCAGTTTCATGGTGTTTCCTTCGCACCAAGGAAATAATATAAAATTGGGAAAAATGTCGTGGGGCCGTGTTTATTGGCCAACCGGGAATGCCTTGATCCCGGCCGGCCCCACACCTCAAGGTTCCTTATTATTTTATTAATATTTTTCCAATCTCATGAAAACTCCTTAATCTCATGGTATTTTCATAAAACCATGAAAAATATAATATAAAATTAGGGAAACTCGTGGGACCGGGCCCCAGCCGGCCGGCCATGCCCTAGCCGGTCCCACACGTCCCTTTATTTTATTATTATTATTTTAAGTTTCCTTGATCCCATGAAATTCCTTGATTTCATGGTATTTCTCTCAAATTATGAAAATTCCTTCAAATCATGGAAATAATATACAAAAGCTCTGTATGAACATCATGGAAATAATACACAAAAATTGCATAAAATTAGGAAAACGCACGGGACCAGGCCCCAGCCGGCCGACCATGCTCAAAGCCGGTCCCACACACCCTTATTTTATTATTTTAATATTATTTCTTTCCTTGATCCCATGGAAACTCCTTCACTTCAAGGAAACTTCTTAATTTCAACAAACTCCTTGATTTCATGATATTTTCATAAAATCATGAAAAATAATATAAAATTAGGAAAAGGCACCATGGGACCGTGGTCACTGGCCGGCCGACCATGCCTTGGCCTCAGTGGTCCCACGCATCATCATTCCTTCATTTTATAATTATTTTCCTTCATTTCATGAAGTTTCCTCAGTTTCAGCAAAACCTTGATTTTGTCATATTTTCTCAAATGGTTGCTCAAACGCACGCCAGAAAATATCAAAATTCTCAGGACTGAGATACAGACGTTTTGACGACGTGAGCATGCTACCTTGACCGACCAAGGTTGGCTCTTTGGCTCGCACGGAGCCGGTCCCACATATTTTCATGAATTGACCTAATTTGTGCAATTGCACGTATTAGGTCCAAAACTCTTCCAAATAATTTTGGAATTTTCATAGAGCGATCGTCATTCGATCCCGTGACCATCTAGAGCCGGTTTCATGACCCCTTGGTCGGTCCCTCATCTATTCATAATTAATTAGGTTTTATCACCTAAGGCTCAGACGAGCATTTTTCTAATAAATGATTAAACCAGCATTTAATCATTCTTTCATCAACAAATCACCAACTCTTCAAGAGACCTTGGTATTTTCTCACTCGAGCATATGGGCACTACATGGCCGATACATGATCCCATGTAGCCGGTCCCTCCTTCATTCAATGGTTAATTTTCAAATAAACCATCAATTGGTCATCAATTGATCGAATTAGGGTTTCTGAGTCCAAGGATCATAATTCCAAATTCAAACACCAATAACTTTACAACGATCTCATGATCAGTATTTTTATTAATTATGCTCGGTTCAATTACCAGTATTTTAAATTAATATTTTATCTTGGTCACGCTACCAATAATTCATCAAATGAGCAACATTTGCTCAGATGAGCAATATTTGCTCAAACCAAGGAATATTGGTTCAACTATCAATATTCAACAATTCATCGAATGAGTGATACTTGCTCACCTTAACTATCAACGTATACTTAAGAATTATACCTCTATCTAAACAGGCACGTTCAATTCATGAGTCTCAGGACATTTTGCAAGATCATGTTCAACTCAGCAAATACATGGTCTCATCGTCCCATAAAGTCATGAAGTCAACAACTGACTAATTAACCATGAGACGTCAATCGTGTCACACGGGGGATATTAACTAGGGTTTTGGTCTGGCGGTCTACGGCACGTGTGTTTATACACACGATGGAATGTGAGCAAGTCGTGCAATCAGTTGAAGGTGTTAACAAAGTAGTGGATGGAAAATCGACCAAGTCTCCGCACGATGAGAAACTAGTTTCAAACACGATTTCCATTTCCCCTCTCTTTGATTCCATCAACTGTCACACTTCATGGGATCATGTTGTCTACAATTCCAAAAATATAAATAAGTCTTTGAATCATGATTGAATATACAAGAATCTCACGTCAAACATACAACACGAGATTAACAACTCAACATATGAGTAATCACTCTCAAAAGAGATTCAATCATTCAGAACTTATATTATTCAGAATACATAATACACCTACAATCTTTGATTACCATTGATTCCACACATTTCTCACCTTCCCTCCTACAGATCGACCCATCCTCTCTTGTGACCGAATTTACTCTGGAACGGCCATTGTTTTGGTTTAGGCCGGAGTACTACAGATTGATCTCTCGAATTCAAAGAACTCCCTTCTTGCAGTGCATCTGTGTGAGGTTGAACATTTCGTTCGGTTCAAGGAGTCTCCTCCGTACGGTCGTCTCCTTAATTCCGTAAAAACCAGCAAATCGTTTTACCCCATCTACATGTATTTCTGTGGGAGATAGATTTATTCAATCTATAGACTTTTTTGTGTGAGACAGATTTGTTTATCAAGTCTTCGACTTTGGGTCGTAGCAACTCTTAGTTGTGGGTGAGATCAGCTAAGGGAATCAAGTGCATAGTATTCTACTGGGATCAGAGACGTAAGGAACGCAACTGTACCTGGAATCAGTGTGAGATTGATTAGGGTTCAACGACAATCCAGTCCGAAGTTAATTGGTAGTATGCTAGAGTCTGTAGGGGCTTAATACAGTGTGGTCTTCAAAATGGACTAAGTCCCGGGGTTTTTCTGCATTTGCGATTTTTCTCGTTAACAAAATTCTGGTGTCTGTGTTATTTATTTTTCGCATTATATTTTGTTATATAATTAAAATATCACAGGTTGTGCGTTAAGATCAATCAATTAGAATATCCAACCTTTGGTTGTTGATTTTAAATTGATTGACACTTGAACATTGGTCTTTGGTACCGTTCAAGTTATTCCTCTTATATTCAATGAGGCTCGCAGATTTCTATTTGCTGATTGCAGATTGAATTAAGAGTTGGAGATGTTAAACTCTTTGATATACATTACTCTAGATTGAGTCTGACTGTCTAGTTGATTCTCTAGAAAGCATATTGGAGTAAGTCCTCTCAGATTGCCAAACGAATTGTTGGGTGTGGTTGTTAGACCCCCAGCATTTTCAATTGGCATCATAGAAGGCCAACACATTAAAGACCTCATAAGTCTGTGTTTGTAGCAGTCTGAGGATGGACAATAGTGTCTCTGATAAAAGCATCGCCAGAAATAAAAGTTTTATTTCTTTAAATTCTATTAAAGGGAAAGGTTTGTCAATCTCCAATATAGATGAACCCAGTGTTCCAACGAAATAGACTTGCATTGACAAGTGTTTCACCGACTAACTTACTGACGAGTCTGACTCCGAAGTTGAAAGGAATGCAGCCAAAGAGAGTGCAGTGATTCTAAAACTTGTTAGAATCCAGGCTGATAGTGTCAATCGGTTGAAGCACAAAGTCAATGTTCTATTTGGTATGGTAAATGAGCGTGAATCTCTTCTAAAAATTCTACGTGTCGAAAACGCCTCTGTCTGTCCTTCACAGACCTTGCATGATAGAAAAATCAAAGAGGATGCTTTGGAAACTGAACTTCTTTTGAGTAAACTTACTATTCAAGAATGTTCCAAAGAGTCCACTATACCAACTGCTTATGATTTAACTGAAAAAATTTCGGGTTCAGAAGCAAAATCAAAATCCCTTCCTGTTGAAAAAGATGTGCCTGCGTCTTCCTATAATCAAGGAATATCCACACCACATGGAAGGAAGAATTATCCCAACGATGGTGTTAAGAATATTCTTTCTAATCACTCAGGTGATCAGAAAGTGTGCCTCTTTTGTGATTCAAAAGGGCATGATAAACAAAAGAGGAATTCTAAGTTGAATGCCAATTCTATTATTCGTCTTCAACACGCCTTAGATTTAACTCTCAAAGGTGTAACTGACATTCATATGTTTAAACCAATTTGTTTTAGTACTCACCCTGTGTACCCCACCAGGAAAGTCAGTTCAATGTGTTCCTCAAATGTTCAAATGCGAAACAGTCTTCCTAAACCATTTCGTCGAAGAAGAACCCACATATATTCTTCAATTAAGAAGGGAGATTATGTTGTTGATGATGTGAAAAAGGTATCATAAGAAGGAAGCAACGGAAAGATGGAAGCCAACCTAAAAAGGATAATTGAAGGATATAAAGATATCATCAACAGGCTGTCAATTCTCTCTGGTCAAAATTCTTCAGGTAAGAATCAACACTATTCATAATATTTTGATGATAGTAAATTTCATGATAAATTTTCACATCAAAATGGTTTTCCTCCAAAGATTAGGAAAAAGAGGTTTAACCAGAAACAACGTTCATTTAATGAGATCAAGGCTCATACTTGTGCTAGTTAATCACAAGGTTGAAATTTCACTCACAAAAATCCTGGTTGAGTGAGATATGATCAGGTATACTTGTTGGGAAAAGTGTTTTCTGATTCTCCAGCTACTTTCTTATCGTTCTTAGCCGGTTTATCACTTACAAACATTTTGCACGAGTATTTGTTTGTTATGTTTTGTTGTTAATTTCTCAAAAATGTCAAAAATTGTTATGCTCTAAATTTTTCTCTTGTGAGAACAAATTTATCTGAGAGACGAGTTTTTGTGAATTTACTCACCAAGCAAATATTTGCTAAACTTGTTTTTGTATCGTTTTTGTTTTTGGTATTTTCACCAATGAGGGTAAGTCTATGTACGTGTGTGTACCTACTTTATATGGCACAGATCAAACTTGGAAACCCTAAATTATGTTTCTGGTGAAACCTTCTAAATACCAAACCTTTTATGAGAGTACGCATACTCTAGTTTTACTCTTTAAGGATGGGGTCTCCTCCAAGTTCTTGGGATTTGCCAGCCGATTCAATTGATGATTCTGCTTACTTGGAGTTTGTTTTAAAGAAGAAAATAACCCTTGTTAAAACTGATGAACTCGAATTCTGTGCTTCATGCTATTATGCATTTTCTCATCAAGATCGAGAAAATGCTGAGATGGTCTCTGCTGAAGTGGTTCATGGTTTCTCACTGATCTTGGGAAGACTCAATTGAAGCTTAAGAACTCTATAAAGGATCTTAACATGCTACGAAATGAGTTGAAAAAGGTTAACTATGACCTTGTTCTCATGAAGTCACATGTTAAGGATCTTCTCAATGAGGATATCTTCTCCGAAGATGCAGTTGATACTGTCAGTCACAAGCCAGAAAGTCCTGGATCGCCTAAAGTTTCCGAACTATGACTTTTGGCTTGTGTTTGTTCTTTGTTTTTAGAGTTGTTTCTGATTTTGTCTAGGAAACTTCTTATGAGATTTTATTTCTTGTGTTTTTAGAAGGATTACTAGGGTTTGGAATAGCCATTATTGTGAGTACACATAGTTATTTCCAACGTTTTCATCTTCAATGTTTTTATATTTATTCATTTAAATTCTAAGTTATTTGGAAGATGATTTTTACAATTTTAATCTTTATGAGAGCATCTCCAATGCTAGGGGTGAAGGTAATCCTAGTTGGAAGTCCTATTAATACCTTTTTGTTGTGGGTCATTCCTATGTGGCTAAAAAAAATGAAAGTTATACTTTCTACCTAAAATTTCATCTCCAATGCCAAGATATTACTACCCTAGAACTTAGAGACAAATTAATTTTGGAATAAAGAATTGATTATGTGTCAAAAGACCTTGGATCATGGAGAAGGTAAAGATATGACTTTCTCCTTTACCCTTTCTTATGAGATGGCATCCATGTCATGCTTTTACCTTTACCTTGACCTTGGCATCGGAGATAAATTCTTGGTTAGAAAAGTGCTAAATCCTAGGTGTCATGTCTTTTTAAGACCTTCACACCTAGCATTGGAGATGCTCTGATTTTATATATTGCAAATTGTTATGGGATATGTTGTTTACGTCTGTGAACCTGTGAATGTCCTATACTTGTTCAAAAGTTATCTCTATTATGTCGGTATCAAAGTATTGATAAAAAAAATAGAATGAACTTTTGACAATACAAAAGTTAAAGCCTTTTATGTCATTATTTTGATGGAAGAAAGGATAAAAAATTTATTTTACAAGGATTAAGTCTATTATATGTCATTGTGCAAATAGTGATGAAAAATAGAATGAATCCTTGTATATTCCGCAGTGTTGGTCGATCTCCGATCCACATTTTTGTGCATACACTGTGTTGCCCCGTAAGTTCTCTTATGTTGAGCATGACCAATTGAATTGATAATTTTTGTGGTTGATTCAATTGAGATTTTTTTTGGATTCAAATCCATGTTTTCATGTGGTTATGTCCAAAGAAATCCTTCTTTTTTTGTAAAAGCAAGGTCGCCTTTGTTTTTCTTTTGGGAATGACATTTTATGTGGGAGAGTTCTTTTTGAACTTGTGCTTTATTTTCAAATATTTGTGGGGAGTGCGACTGTGGAATATTATAGGGGTTATCTTGTATCTTTTATAAACTCCTTGATGACTGCATTTAGCTTCGGCTTTGTGATTGCATCTAAATAAGTTGGTATGTTATTCTCTTTTGGTCATGAAGTACCTTTATGAAAATTTCATGAGGATCCACTAGTTTTCGTACCTTTGCCAATTTATATTGACAAAAGGGGGAGAATTAATGTGTAGTTTCATACTACAAATACATATGGTTTACGGATCATATGTAAGAGTGGTTTTCATGTTGAGATGAAGTATTGACTAAGGGGGAGTGATACATATCACCATAGTATTGTTGTCAAAGTTGTGATAAAACTGAACTTTGATGTTGTGTAATAATACTATGACATTGTATAACAATGATTGAGAGCATTTGTTTTCTCATTGTTATCGCTACGGATCTTCAACAACTATGATGCTGAGTTGAACACGTTTAGAATCATGGAGTACTTGGAAGTGACGAAGATTTCGAGTCGTGTTGAAAATTCCAAAGAGATCAAGCATTTGGATGAGAAGCTACAAATTTTTATTTATTTTGTAATCCATATGTATTGATAGTTTTGTCTCTAAAATTGACAAAGGGGGAGATTGTTAGAGAACTGCTCGGTTGAACTCGCATGCGTTGCTATCTCAAGCATGTTTGTCAATGTTAGTGATCAAAACCATAAGTCTTGATTTCTAGCCTATTTATAGATGTCTCAGACTAGGACATAGATTGTGTAGTTGAGCTTAGACTTGGCGTTCATCATTTGAAGACGAAGAACTACTAAGGGGAGCTTGTGGAACTTCATCGACAAAAGGTATGTGGAGACTGAAACTCATCTATCACTTGGAAAGTATATATTTCTACTCTGTCTCCTATATTGAGACATAAGTCGTATTACGATATAGTTTTATATATACACATTTGAGATTTCGAGATGAGTTTATCTCGCTTACATATTTCTCGAAATATGAGTCGCCAAGCTTTCGCTTCGACCAAGTCCATCTTATATCATGTGAAAATTTCCGAGTAACATCTTATATTGTTTGTGTGATACAATCATTTGGTGTAGTCTTTGAATGTTTCGTTTATGATTATTTCAATATCTTGAAAATTGCTTTGATGATAATAGTGTGTGAAAACGGCTATTGTCATCCTCTAAGAGAGTTTCAATGATTGAAATAAAGAGCTTAGAATCATGTAACCATGTTTGGATATAAACATAGTGTGTTATCACATTTGTGTGTAAGTCCAAAACCGGGTACACATACGGGCGGAAGTCTCACGTCCGTGAATTTCTGCTGGAGTTTGGAAGTGTGAATTGGTACGCGCACTCGTACGCGTACTGGCGTAACCAAACTCGGTCTGGCTACTTAAGTATGCGTACCCTTTTGCATACTTGAGTTGGTTACTTTCTAAAATCGACTGTGTACATGAAAAATAAGGAATGCAATCTTTGCAAAACATGGCTATAATGTTCATGTATTGATTCGAGTGAATCAAATTGATTTTGCTTCAATTGTGTTCTTGTATACTTCTATGAGAATGTAGCAATTGGACGTCTCTTTAACTAGTTTCATTTGAGTCATTTGAACTAGTTATGGTTAAGATGAATAAGGTTGATATGAGAGTAATCATATGGCTAACTTCGATTAACTATTTGTAAGCCAACATGGTGTAAACGTTTGGGGGCGGTTACATAAACCTAAATGAGGGTACATTTCATTTGTGTGTAACAAGCTAAGTTCGATCTAACGGCTGAAAGATATTAACTTGGTTGAATCAGGTTTTTCATCTAACAGTGAATATTTAATGCTTTGTTACCAAGGTAACTTGGATTGCAAACCCTGATCTGAAAACTATATAAAGGAGAACTCTAGCAACTGGGAAACCTAATCCCCACACCTCCTGTCTGTTACTAGTTGCATAACTAGCGTCGATTCTCCTTTAACCTTAGGTTTATTCGAGACCCTGTAGGTTAACGACTTTAAAGACTTCATTGGGATTGTGAAGCCAGACCCAACTATTTTCTTTGTAGTTGCGTGTTCTGATCTTGACCGATTCTATCGTATTGAGTACAATTGAAATAATTGACTCGAGATTAATTTCTCCGATAGGCAAGATAAAAGTAATCAAAAACATCTTAGTCTCATCGTTTGTGATTCCACAATATCTTGTTTCGCTAGTCGATTAAGATTATTGTGAGGTGATTGATAATAGTAAGTTGTTCTTCGGGAATATAAGTCCGCTTTATCAATTGGTTCCTGTTCACCTTGATTTATCAAAAAACGGAACAAAAAATCTTGGGTATTTTTGTGGGAGAAAGATTTATTCAATCTATAGACTTTTCTGTGTGAGACATATTTGTTTATCAAGTCTTCGACTTTGGGTCGTAGCAACTCTTAGTTGTGGGTGAGATCAGCTAAGGGAATCAAGTGCGTAGTATCCTGCTGGGATTAGAGACGTAAGGAACGTAACTGTACCTTGAATCAGTGTGAGATTGATTAGGGTTCAACTACAGTCCAGTCCGAAGTTAATTGGTAGTAGGCTAGAGTCTGTAGCGGCTTAATACAGTATGGTGTTCAAACTGAACTAGGTCCCAGGGTTTTTTTGCATTTGCGATTTTCCTCGTTAACAAAATTCTGGTGTCTGTGTTATTTATTTTCTGCATTATATTTTGTTATATTGTTGAAATATCATAGGTTGTGCGTTCAATCAATTAGAATATCCAACCTTTCATTATTGATTTAAATTGATTGACACTTGAACATTGGTCTTTGGTACCGTCAAGTTACTCCTCTTATATTCAATCAGGCTCGCAGATTTCTGTTTGCTGATTGCAGATTGAATTAAGAGTTAGAGATGTTAAACTCTTTAAAATACTTTATTCTAGATTTAGTCTGACTGTCTAGTTGATTCTCTAGAAATTATATTGGAGTAAGTCCTCTCAGATTGCCAAACGAATTGTTGGGTGTGGTTGTTAGACCCCCACATTTTCAGATGTGAAATTAAAAAATGTTCATTAATCGTCAATACATGAAAAACTTCGAAAAAAATTGATATTTTTTAGAACATCAAACCAGAATCGGTGGATATTCATGCCCTCGTAGGCCGATTCTGGATTGATGTTCCTCATTCACGAAGAACGCTAAGAATCGGTAGATATTTATTTATATATAGACTGATTGCAACAATCTGCGGATACAGATGCTTTTATAAACCGATTGTGACATTTATATATATAGAGGCCGACCATAACAATCGGTAGATGTGGATATTTCTATAAACCAATTGCAACAATCGGCATATATAGAGGTTTATATTGGACGTTTGTAACTTATAAAACATGCAGAAAAATTGGGTATTTTCTTTAACTAGAATCAGTCTATATGAATGTCCACATCGACCGATTCTGGGTTGATATCTTCAACCACGGGGAATATCAAAGATAATCGTCCGACGTGTATGTACATCTCGGTCTATATTGTGCAAAATCGGCTAATGTAGACATGTATATCAATCGATTTTGGATAAATCTAGAAAACCCAAAGTTTTGAAAATTTTCTATTGTGGATGTATGAATCAATCAAAAAACTAACTAAGAGGAATTGGTTGATAAAAAATTATTTAAGAGGGTGGACTTTAATAGATTTATTTTAAGTTTTTAAACTTTAATAGTAAGGATAATTTAGTACTTTCATACCTTTTAGACATCCGTTATCCTTCTCATCTTGGTAAGTGGAGAAAATGATAGTCCCCAAATAAATAGCATAAGCCCGAAATTAAGGCTCCATCTCAGATGCACTTTGTTAGTTCCCCACACTTCACAAGCGCTCCGTCGAATCAATGGCGCTTTAAAAGTTTGCCTACCCATTTCCAAGACGTTAATATAATTTACGTTCAGCAACTGATCCCAAGGTAGTATAGATACCATTGTGGAAAAGTTGATCGTTAATATGATAATTGAGACGACAGAATTATCAATTCCTTTTTAAAAGGGGGCTATGGGCCTGGCCAAATTTGGTATTGTACTTCAGTAGCTGCAAGGCCCATTGAACTTCCATTTTTTTATGCACGTCTCTATGGCAATATAGGGCAAGTTGAGTCTCTATTGTGGAATGTGGATGCTCTAAGGCTATTCTCTTTTTAGAAAAAAAATTACCTAGAGGATTGCACATTCAGGACCTTTTGGAGACCTAGGTACTCACATACGAGTGATATTGACGGCAAATATGATGATGTCCAAATTACAATTTTCATGTCTAGATTTGATTTTGTTTTGTGATATGTGTAATATTCGGCAGTGGTTGATTGAACAGAATATAAGTAATGGTTTGTCTTTTCATAACACCGAGTCTTTTTCGGCACAATTGGCTCCAGAGTTGGCAGAAAACTCTGCAGCTAAGCGTGCTCGGGCGGAAACAATCCAGGGATGGATGACCATCCGAGAAGTTTCTGCTGGATTACCGCCACGATGCCCGATAAAAACTCCACACTCTCGGATAACAAGTGGGGACAGTATCGGTGGAAGAGACGGGTCATTACAATATGTTACTTCTTCATTCTGATATTACTTTTCTAAACTTCCAAGAGACGAAAAGAAAACTTAGTTTACTCGAGAACCAAAAACGACACTACAGTACCACACACTTTAGCTTCTTTCTCGTTTCAGTTTCTTATTACTTTTCCAAAATGTTAAGTATAAACTTGCACGATTAATACCTTAAGAGATGAATGACCAATGTAGCTTTAGCTTTTGTATGACTAAACTACTCGCAGTACCATAAGACTGGATCTTGTTAACTGAAACGGGCAGTATATTTCCCACCGACACGTGATAAAACCAAGTAAACAATTTAATGAAGTTACGAGTAAAACAAGACATCAGTATCTTCATATACAAGAATCGGAGACTACACTACTAGATTGCGAATTTTTGGGACTTCTCATTGTCTTCTCCGTTTCAGTTGAAATCTAGACTTTTTGCAGATCTAACTAAAACTACAAAGTCAGACCACTTACCATTACTAAATTTGATTAATACCCATTCAGCTCCTTTATTTCATTATTAAAACTGATCACATTCTAGCATTTCTGTCTGGGGTTTACTCTTTCCTCCTCCTTCCTCTCTCTGTCCAGGTAATCTCTACTCTTTCTTTGAGTCTTTGATTTTTAATTAGATCTCTTGTGATTTATGCTTATGTACATTATGGATCTGTTAGCTTTTAAGGTTGATAAAAATGGGTGTTTATTAGATTGGATTAAGATTATGGACATTTTATATGAAACTGAATTCCTTAACAGTATAAGAATCACATCAGTTTTCATTTTCCTGGACATACTATTTCTTCAATTCTCCAGTAACAAACCCATTTGCACTTCTATTCGTCTTCATTGGTCACTTGAATTTGATCAGATTTTTTTTTTTTTTTTTGGAAAAAGGTTATAAAATTTGACTGTGTATAATTAGTACATTTAGCCAATCCAGACCAATTTCTTGAAATGTTTGGATTTCAGGCTTATTATTGGGGTGGGAGATTCAATAGATTTTCATTTTGGGTCTCTTTATATTCTATTCACTTTTCTTGTTAGTTATTACCGGCTAGAAATAGTAAAGATCAGTCTTTGCTGTTCACTGATTCAGTTTTCATAAACCCTCTCTAATTTCAATTATGCCGGTTTGTCTTATGTTGCTACAGCTTCTTATTGTGGTAAACTAAAGAGACATATACAGTGGTTGAAGTTTAGAGTTCCATCATGTTTAAGCAATCGAGTAGGAATCAGAGATCAAAAGGGGGGTTCAAGGTAAAACATGCTATTCAATTGGGTGTTTTGCTTGTTGTTTGCATCTGGTTACTTCATAAAGTCAACAAGTCAGATGATGCCGTAGAAGAAAGCATCACGAATGTCTCTGAAAAAGTAGGCAGCAATGTACATGAGATTTCGAAGATTGGGAGGAAGGGTCTTCTACCTCAAGTAGAGAAAACAAATTCCGAGAGTGAGAACAATGGGGAGGAAGAAGATAACCAAGATGATGAAGAAGAGGAAAAAGAGAAGCCTGCAGAGATGGAAATTCATATGGGAGGAGTTGGTGATGATGAGATTGGCGAACACAATCAAGAGCATTCTGAGGGTGAAACTGAGAAAGAAGTAGAAGAACATGTTGATGTAAATGACAAGGAACAAGATGAAAATGAGAATGAAGAGAGTGAAGAGAAGAAAGACAGTGAAAGTTTTCCCGAGGATGAGGAGGTTCACACTCAGGATGTGCAGGAGGAGAATGTCAAAGGGGACGAAAATGAGGGTGAAGAGAAAGATGAGAAGAATGTCAAAGGGGACGAAAATGAGGGTGAAGAGAAAGAAGTGAAGAATGAGAATGAAGAAAAAGAAGAGAAGAATGAGAGTGAAGAGAAGAACGAGAGTAAAGAAAAAGAAGAGAAGAATGAGAGTGAAGAGAAGAACGAGAGTAAAGAAAAAGAAGAGAAGAATGAGAGTGAAGAAAAGGAAGAGAAGAATGAGAATGAAGAGAAAGAAGAGAAGAAAGAGAGTGAAAATTCTGCCGAGGACAAGAACACCCAGGAAGCAAGAGAGGAAAACTACAAAGGTGATGATGCTTCAAGTGCTGTAGTTCGAGACAACCAAGACGCAGAGTCTGAAACTGAAAATGGTGGTTCAGTAAACTCAGATGGAGAGCAAGTAGAAAAGAAAGAAACTGATGAACAGGAAAGCAAAATCGCTGAAGAAGTTACTTCTGATCAGCATGATTCGGGCTCGAAGTCAGAAGATGAGAAAATTGCTATTATTGGTGAAGATAACAAAACCGAGACTACTCTTTCTCCATTTAACTCCACAAATCTGGCAGAATCTAATGATCAACCAGAAGTAAATAGTGTTTCAACCCTTGAGAATGCAGCTTCTCCTAGTTCCATTCTACAAAATTCAACAGATGTAAACTCAGGTTCCACTCAAGATCAGAGCGAGGTGACACAGCAAACTGTTGTAGCTAATCAGACTGAAACTCCTGACTTAGCTGTTAAGGTTGAGCAATCTCTATCCACTTCACTGGCACCTTCTGCAAATGTGACATCTGATTCAGCTAATGGAGAACTAACTGATTCAACTAGTAATTTGGAGACTGTTTTACCAGATGAAGTGTCGTCCACAAAATCAAATACGACAGTAGCTGGAGTGGAAGATAGTTCAGTATCTTTGGATACAAGTGACGGTGCAGTTGCGAGTGATAAATCTGAAACTGTTGCAGAAAGGAGTGAGACAGTTGATGTTAACCAAAGTGAGAATTCTGAAACGCTTCTAAAGAATGAGAATTCTGAAAATGCCGATGGGGCAGAAAACAAAGAATCCGAATCAGCTGCAGAGAAAAAAGAGACAGAAAATGACTCGTCTCTGTCAACTTCAACAGCAAATGAAAATTCAGATACAACGCAAAGCGAGAGTTCTGGAAAAATTGAGGAGAATGAGAAAACGGAGAACTTGAGTACAGAAACTGGTGGGGGTGTTGAGACAATGAAAACAGAAAACAAGTCTAAGTCTTCAACCTCAACAGCAAACCTGAACTCGGAGACAACCCAGGGTGAGAATTCTGAAAAAAATGAGGACGTAAACACAACACAGAATGAAGGATCTAGTACAAGTTTGGAGAAAGAGGAAGCAGGAAACAACCCTGTATCTTCAACTACAGGTGAAAATGAAAATACAGCTCAAATTGAAGAATCTGAAACAAACAAGGAGACCTTGCCAGAGGCCGAAAAGGAAGAGAAAAGTGGTGAACAGGTATCAGCAGAGTAAGATATTAGAGTAAAATGTTATAGGTCTTTATCTGGTCTTATGTTGACTGTTAAATTCTATTTATTTGTTGTTCTACCACAAGATGAAAGAAATGCGAAGACACTCCACCAATTTTAAAGGGAAAAGAGTGTACTTGTAGGTCAGAAGAACAGGATGTAACTTATTAATATTTTCATGTAGTTTGTATAAGATGTCTTTTATTTTATTTTTTATTTTATTTATTTTTTGTGCTCAAGTAACAACTCAGGATATATGCATCTTTTGATGTGCGTCCTGGCATTTCAATTTAAGTATCTGAAAGGAATAACTTCAATCATACAGTTTAACCAGATATCTTTGGTAGATGACGCAAAAGCAGAAAACAAGCACAAACATAAATAGTCTTAATAACTTTGTAATCTTACATACATCAAAACAACATTATATTCAGCATCACAAGCAAAATTGCAGTGATAATATGTCCAGAAAAACAAAGAAAAAGGAAACTGCCAATGACTAGGAAGACAAGTGCCTATCAAAAACATGACCATGGAAGCCATCTTTTCACTACACGACTTTCTTGATCATCTGTATCCAAGTCGTTTACGAGTAAAACGTAATCATCACCATTACCTACAGGTTTTTCATCCTCGACTCTTTCAGGAATACAAATTTTAACTGTAAAAAGTACCGAAACAGCCGGTGTTTCCGGCATCCGGGCAGCAACATCAAATGCTATCCTCTCACTGACACGTTCATTATATACGTCATCGTAAATCCCCATTCCACACAGCAGATTCTCAACCTGAAACTGGATCCGCTCTGCCGTTGAAAAGAAATTGATATTCACTCCTTGGGTATCAAATTTGCTGTTTATTGTACTATCATTACCTCCTGGTCTCCGTTTAATGTATCTTCTCTCGAGTTTAATTCTTAACACATAAGATGAACGGCGATCATCTTCATATTTATCAGCATGAAGTTGATATTCTTCAGTTTGGCACCTCCTGAACGTCGAACTAGATTTCATGTCTCTGACTCTCCCCATGCAAAGCTAAAGGAATATTGTATATTCTAACTAGCCAGTACTAGCATGTATTTATACTGTTTAGTTTGACCATTTCTGTTTCCCACAAGGAATCCTATCGGAAACCTGAAACAAGTTGGATTCATGAATCCCTTAACTTTCCGATCTACAACCAATTAATTTTGCCAGCTTCGGTTATTTTGTTCATGGAACTTTCTACTTCTTTATTCTTGTGCGGTGTACTCGGCAACCATTCTAATGGATAGCTGCTATAAGGAGGCCCACAATTGATAGCTCTATAAGAGAGGCCCATTTTGGTTTGTAACCTGTTTAAATACTCCTTGAAGTAGCTTTTTGATTTTTGAAAGCACAAAAGTCAGAAGTCAGATTGTGTACATAATTTCAGAAAAACTCCTAAAAGTAAAAAAAGAAACTTTTCTGAAGCAAAATTTTCTGATATTCAAACGATTCCAAACAGGCTATTAAAGTAGATATTATGCGGCAATTTAAGTTATTTCTTGAGAGGGTATTTGGATACAACTTCCAAAATAACTTTTCAATTTCGAGAAATAAAGAAAAGTAAAAAATTGGGCTGAAACTTGTTTTTAATTTTTTCATATTTAATCCTTAAAGAAAAAGAAAAAAAAGTCCCTCAAAATATCACTTATTTTGGAGAGACTTTTTTCTAACCTTTTATAGCATGTTTCGTAATAAAAGTCTCTGTAAAACTCTCAAAACCATAAGTCATTGATTTCAAATTCCAAGTCAAATAACGAAGAATTCTGAAGATTTTTAGAAAGTCACGATCCAATAACAAAGAATGGTTAAAATTTTGAAAAACTCTCTACTGACTAACAAGAGATTTCAAAAGTTTCTAAACTTTTTTCAATATCACCACAAATATCAGTTGACTAACCCCCTGTTAAGCTAGAAGCACTCATATTATCAAAAAGCAAAGAAAATTAGAAAAGGGACTTGTAAGAGCAACAACCAAAGTATTTCAGCTGAAATGTTTGCTAGTACCTTGTATTCAGCTTCTGCGCAACTTCTGGAGATAGTGGGATGCTTTTTGTATGTCCAGGAAATGAAAGAAAAATCTAGAACAACAAAATATCCAGCTTCTAGTATCTAGACAACCTACCCCGTCAGAATCTGAGTAAATAGTGAGTGTTGACAAATCTTAAGAACCTAATGTAATGGTCAACTGTAGGTTGGTGCATGAATTGGAAGTCGTAACTGACAACAAAGGATGTGCAGGTCTTTTCATAGTCACCGCAATCCTCCTACTAGTCTTATGTAGAGAAGATGATCTGATAACAACTCCCCTGAATGAATAGAATGTTTAGGACCTTTAGCCACAAGAGTGGAGCAGTGCTTACATTCAACCATATCAACCTTGACTAGAAGATCTAAAGTGTATTTTTTTTTTGTGTAAGTAACCGTAATAGTAACATCATTTATTTAAACTTTAATTCCCAAGAAATAATATAAATCACCCAGATCCTCCGTAACATATTCACAATTAAGATAAGAAGTAACACATGACAGCAAAAAAGATGAACTCCCACCATACCAAAAAAGAGAATTACTCAAATTTTGAAACCCTGGGGGCTTGTTTAGAACGATAAAGATACTTTTTCAAACGATAGACGTAGTTATGTATTCCTAGAATAGTGAAATAAGGTGGCTACTCCACGAAAACGCACTCAGTGAGATTTCCATGAAGAAAGGCATTACTTACATCTAATTTCTTGACTGGCCATCCTATAGATAAAGTTGTAGATAAAACTATCCTAATGATATGAGCCTTGACAACTGGACTAAAGGTGTGTGACTAATCCACTCCATCCAATTGGTCATGCCGCTTTGCAACTAATTTTTCTCTATAACTATCCAACGAACCACCTTCCTTAAGCTTCAGTTTAAAATACCCATTTACGACCAAGGAAAATCATTTTAGAATGATAGGGTAGTATATGCCAAGTACTAGTTCGCATTAATGCACCATATTTGTAACCCAAAATGAAATCTTGCTTGCAGCCTTATAGGTCTTTATTTCAACATTATGAAATAGAGAAGTGATAGACGCATTTATGTGTCTAATATGTCTCTATTATATGTATTGTTAGTGCTCAATTTTGTATTTATTGTGTTCTTTTATGTCTTTGTAGGAATTTTTAGAGAAATAAGTCCTTGCGGCGAAATGGGCTCAAAAAGCAGTGTTTTACACCCTGGAGAAATGTATCGTAGGCACCCTAGAAATGCACCGGAAGCATCCCAGAAATGTCCCCGAGGAACCCATAAAAATTACTATTTCCACCCAAAAATTACTATTTCCACCCAATTGCTATTCACACCCAAGCTCTGGTTAAGGGGCATCCATCTTCTCTTTAAATTCAAAAACAGCTTTTTGGCGGGAAAAATATATTCAAAACTGGCAGATTTGTGATCGAGAAAATGAAGGTGTTTTAGTGAGATTAAATCGCTGAAATTTGGTGGGAAGTTGTGATATGGGATAGGGAACACATTGTGGGCATCAGATTTGATCGGAATTGGATGGAAATCCTGGTTTGAGTCACGAGCTCAAAACAGAGCAACGTGTCCTGTAACACGAGTTTGATTGTGTGTTTTCCATGCATGGAGTGTTTTGGAGGAGTTCGATGACTTCGGAGGCGTGGGGAAGGTTAACTAGAGCGTGCAGGATCAAAGTTTACGTGTCTAGAAGCCAAAAATGGAAATTATTGTTAAATATGGGCAGCGAGCAATGACGGGATTAATGGGAGATTATACGTTGTTATGCTCGGATATTTTTGTTCTAAAACACTATAAATACAAGGCTAAAGAGTTTAGAAGAGTTGGAGAGTCTTTGGGAGAGTTTAGGAGCCGAGAAGAATCGAAAGAAAGTCACGCAGGAGAAAAGCTTGTTGCTGGTGCAAGGAAGAACATGAAGAACATAATACCCTCAGGGACAGTCGTTGATTAGTGTCGCTTAATTGCGACAATACTCAATTCCTTTCCCCGACTTCGGAACAACAACACCTCTGTTGTATCGTTCTTTTTGAACGCTCTATATGTGTCGCAAACACTGTTGTAAACCGTTTTTCTCCATTTTCTCTTGATTGTAAACAACTTTTGAGTATCAATGAATCAATTGGAGAGGTTTTTCATCATGAGTAGCTAAACCCAATCCCGGGGGTGACGGAGGAAGCCATTCTTCCAAAAGTTATGTGGTAAAATTTATTTAAATTTATTTATGCAACTCTTTTATGATTAATTGCACCGAATAAAAATGGAGTAAATGATTTTTATTAATCAATTGTGTTTTCTCTTGATGGAGTATGCTTAGTAAATTGCTTTTGATACTTCATGCTCGCGATTAACAGTGGATGTTTTCAAAATCTAATTTAAGCAATGATTAGAATCACAATTTCCTTTGATTGGAGTTATATTGTCTAGAATTGCATGATAAGAATTGTTATTGAATCACATAAATTTTGGTGAATGGTGGAATCCTGATCCACGGTAAAAATTCTCTCCCATATTTTGTTAATATTGTGCATATAAAATTATTTATTTATTTTTATTGAGTCTAAAAAAAATTATCCTTCACAAATCCGAGAATTTGAACCTTCACTACTACAACCACGAAAAATTTCTAATCATTTTGGCGCCGTCGACGCGGAATTGTGTTTAGGTAGAATTTTTTTTTTAGATTTATTTTTCTTTGTTCTTTTTTACGTTCTTTGGGTATTTGTCTATGTGATACAGGTTTTGAGGCTTGGATCGAAAAGAAGAAGAAGAAGAAGTTGTCAAAGATTTTTGGCGATTTCATAAAGACTAGGAGCAAAGCTTAAAGCAAAAAGAACGGAAAGAAGACGAAGGACTTTTTTTTATTATTATTTTTTAGATATTTTTTTTTATTAATTTTTTTTTTAGAAACTGTAATTAAAGTTTTTATTTTTGTAATCTTTTATTTTTGGACATTATTTTTTTTTCCGGACATTGAACATTGGACATTATTTTTAAAACCCTACGGAAGGGTTATAAATTAAAAAAAAAATTAAATACAAACTGTTTGCAGGGAAGGACGAAGATTACTATATCGTCTCGGCCCCTCGGGTTCGCACACTGACACCGGAGTCAGTGGCCCGAGTCGACTACAGCGGTTCTTCGCCCGTCTGGTACGGGAGTTAAACTTCTAAACACCCGCGAATCTCCTGCAAGCGGGTTTACTGTTTGCCTTAAGGTGAATATATGCCGAGGACTTGAATACGGCTGATTTAAATTCCTAGTAAAGGGCAAAGCCTGGCCAATACAAGATAAGGGTTCGGATTTCATCACCGTTCTCTTCTTGCCCGCCTTAGGAAAACGAAACCAAACGCGATCCTAAGCCTAAAATTTTGACTAGAACAAGACTTATAGAGTAACGAGCTGAATAGGAAACTCGTTCGAAAAATATTGGTTGCTCTTTAAGCACACTTCAAAGTTCATGATGGTTTCTGTGAGTTGAATGCGTGACTGCGCCGCCTTCTAATGCGGTGAGGCCTTGGGTATCAAAGCTCTACTAAGCTTCCTTCGTCTCTATTCAACTTACTTTGACTCGGATTGATTCCAGAGGGGTTTGCTCAAATTGCAACGAATTCCCTCTCGAAAGATAGAAGCTGGTCTAGAAACAATCTAAGTGGAGCCATCATGCTTTTTGTTTGCTAGAACTTATAGGTTTGATTTGGTCGAGTCAGCCTTGTTTGTGATTGTGTAGAATTCCTCTGTAGTTTGTGTTTCCTCGGTGATGAATCCTTTTCAGGAGACGCCACCTGAGATGACATTACGAGAATATATGTCTAGAAATTCTTGTTATCAAGAGACGTCTTCGGAAATGACTCTTGGTGAATATATGCGTGGGCAGCGATATATGGATACTCCAACTTTTATTGAGGAATCACCTCTAACGATCTATGAGAAATATTATAAACATAGACCATGTAGTTGGGAACAAAGCTTGAGAATTCGTGAATATCAAAAATTATATTGTGATGATGATGAGGAGGAGGATGGTGATGATGATTATAATGATATCTCTAGTTCAAATCCAAATAATTTTAATAATTCTTTACCTATTCAAAAGGACTAGGATTTGACTAGAAATACCCCCGTTTTAGACGATGATTACGAAACCGATGATGGTTTAGAGGAACCAGTTTATCTTGAGAGTACTGTTTTCGAGTCAAACGATTTAGAAACAATAGTCTTAGATGAACTCGTAGATATTAGCGGGGATGAACCTGACTTAGAAAAATCAATCGCCCACTTTCAGGAATCTGATGACCTAGAAATTAGGGAGATTATGACCAGTCTACCTAGAGACGCCGAAAACTCTAAGTTTGGGGGTGATTATCATTCTCCATGTTCTTTAACTCTTACAAAAATCCCTCACGTGGGACTTGACATCAATGCCTCAACCATCTTACAAGACTATCTTCGTACTCGTTTTCCTGAACTTAATAATATTCAACACGAGTCTCAACTGTTAGAAACCCATCCCCTGGTTGATGAGGTTAGCCCAGGCAATAATACCAAGATTGACTTTGTTTTCCCACCAAAAACTTTTCTACCAATTGTGGGAACATATAAATTTCATATGTGTCAATTATTAAGTTTTGAGACTAAACCTAATTACTTTAGGAGATTAGGGTCGACACATCTGTTTAAGGAAGACCACCACTCTCTTTGTGGTCAGCTTTGTAAGTCAAATCTGATTGACTTTAAGGATCCCCAGTTATTCAGGTTTTTATTATTTTTAATTGAGTTTTTCCAGACTTTTAAACCTGAACTGTTGGATCTTAGCTATGAGGAAGTGCATCCAATGAAAATATTCTATCAAGATCCTTTCATAGAACCTGAACCTGAACCACAATGGGACGTAGGTATCTTAATTAGGAAACTAGATAAGGGTATGCAGTACATGTTCATTTCCTTGGCTTGTTGCAGATTCCTTTTACTTGTGATAGCTCTTTTTGGTTTCGATAACCCACAATTATTTCGGCTATTGTTATATGATTCAAGGTGATTAAACCTTTCTTAGTCTGGCTGAAGACTATAAACTTAGCACTTCTTGGGAGGTAACCCAATCTCATGCAACCCGGTAATATCCTTCCTGAACTCTTTTTCTTCAAATAGTAACCGTTTCTCCTTGTTCATGCTTTTAATTTCATCTTTAGAACATTGAGGACAATGTTAGATTTAAGTTTGGGGGTATGGGAGAAACTTTTTAGTTACAATAAATAAGCTTCAGAGACTAGAAATTTATGCTTATTAAGGATTGCACTAACTAATCTAAGTGGATGGAAGCATCTTGGTTGTAGGAGTTGAGGAACCAATCTGATTAGATGGAAACATCTATAGAGTCTATTCATAAAAGCACAGAGCTCAGGTGTTAGAAATAACATGATAGTTGCACCATATCTCGTTTAGTCCTTTTCATTTCTTTTTTTTTTCATTTTAAACTATGTTTCTCTAAGTGATTAGGTGGGCCACACGATTCAAGTTGTTACCACTGCTAGGGTGAATTAGAGTGACTGAGTTACTAAAAAAAAAACGGACCAGTTAGACCAATCGGAATAAGTATTAACACTTGGATAGCAATATGCGTGTGTTCTCCCTGTTTCCGTCGCCTAAGCAAGCGTGGAATGCAGGACCCGTGGGAACTATCGTGTAATCTGCTGACAAGAAGCATGCGCTTGGATCCAAAAGATCTATTCATGCCGTTAAGTTAAAAAAAAATGGTTATTGTTATGTGTAGTCAAGTGCCTTGTATTTGCCAGTTTGTTGAACTAGATTTAAGTTATTGACCACTGGTTCCCTTGTATATGCCAGTGTGTTAATATTAGTCAGACCGGTATCTCAGTCATTTAGGTTAGGTTCATCTTGGCAGAGGCCTTCAGACAGATATGGGAAACACCGTTCATTTTTCAACCATCTACTTTTTTCTTTTTCCATCTTCTTAATCTTTTCATGTGATTAGTCTGACTCCGAGTATGATGTCCATCGTGAAACTATCTTAGTAGAGCTCTGTCACTTATATGAATTTTAGTATGCTTGAGTGCAAACTCGTGTACAACAATTGGAATTTCGCATCAGGGTTCTTCCTCTTAGAGTCAATAATTGTATGCCAACCAAGGAGGTTCTTTAGTGCTTTCCAAGGTTTTGCGTAGATATCTAGGGTATGGAGTAAAGGTTTTGTGGGTACACCTCTGGTAAACCCTCCGGAGACAACACTCCGCCACTAGGGCCACCTAGGGGTTCAAATGATTTTCCTTTCTAGAATAAATTTGCTCGAGGACTAGCAAATAATAAGTTTGGGGGTGTTGATAGACGCATTTATATGTCTAATATGTCTCTATTGTATGTATTGTTAGCGCTCAATTTTGTATTTATTGTGTTCTTTTATGTCTTTGTAGGAATTTTTAGAGAAATAAGCCCTTGCGGCGAAATGGGCTCAAAAAGCAGTGTTTTACACCCCGGAGAAATGTATCGTAGGCACCCCAGAAATGCACCGGAAGCATCCCAGAAATGTCCCGGAGGAACCCATAAAAATTACTATTTCCACCCAATTTCTATTCGCACCCAAGCTCTGGTTAAGAGGAATCCATCTTCTCTTTAAATTCAAAAATAACTTTTTGGCGGGAAAAATATATTCAAAACTGGCAGATTTGTGTTCGAGAAAATGAAGGTGTTTTAGTGCGATTCAATCGCTGAAATTTGGTGGGAAGTTGTGATATGGGATAGAGAACACATTGTGGGCATCGGATTCGATCGGAATTGGATGGAAATCCTGGTTTGAGTCACGAGCTCAAAACAGAGCAACGTGTCCTGTAACACGAGTTTGATTGTGTGTTTTCCATGCATGGAGTGTTTTGGAGGAGTTCGATGACTTCGGAGGCGTGGGGAAGGTTAACTAGAGCGTGCAGGATCAAAGTTTACGTGTCTAGAAGCCAAAAATGGAAATTATTGTTAAATATGGGCAGCGAGCAATGACGGGATTAATGGGAGATTATACGTTGTTATGCTCGGATATTTTTGTTCTAAAACACTATAAATACAAGGCTAAAGAGTTTAGAAGAGTTGGAGAGTCTTTGGGAGAGTTTAGGAGCCGAGAAGAATCGAAAGAAAGTCACGCAGGAGAAAAGCTTGTTGCTGGTGCAAGGAAGAACATGAAGAACATAATACCCTCAGGGACAGTCGTTGATTAGTGTCGCTTAATTGCGACAATACTCAATTCCTTTCCCCGACTTCGGAACAACAACACCTCTGTTGTATCGTTCTTTTTGAACGCTCTATATGTGTCGCAAACACTGTTGTAAACCGTTTTTCTCCATTTTCTCTTGATTGTAAACAACTTTTGAGTATCAATGAATCAATTGGAGAGGTTTTTCATCATGAGTAGCTAAACCCAATCCCGGGGGTGACGGAGGAAGCCATTCTTCCAAAAGTTATGTGGTAAAATTTATTTAAATTTATTTATGCAACTCTTTTATGATTAATTGCACCGAATAAAAATGGAGTAAATGATTTTTATTAATCAATTGTGTTTTCTCTTGATGGAGTATGCTTAGTAAATTGCTTTTGATACTTCATGCTCGCGATTAACAGTGGATGTTTTCAAAATCTAATTTAGGCAATGATTAGAATCACAATTTCCTTTGATTGGAGTTATATTGTCTAGAATTGCATGATAAGAATTGTTATTGAATCACATAAATTTTGGTGAATGGTGGAATCCTGATCCCCGGTAAAAATTCTCTCCCATATTTTGTTAATATTGTGCATATAAATTATTTATTTATTTTTATTAAGTCTAAAAAAAAATTATCCTTCACAAATCCGAGAGTTTGAACCTTCACTACTACAACCACGAAAAATCTCATAATCATTTTGGCGCCGCCGACGCGGAATTGTGTTTAGGTAGAATTATTTTTTTTAGGTTTATTATTATTTTTTTAGAATTGTTTGTTCCTTTTTACGTTTCTTTTTGTCTTTATTTTACAGGTTCAAAGTGAAAACTAAGGACTTGGAGAGGAAAAAGCGAAAAGCGAAAAGAGGATAATTTTAGGATTTAATTTTTAATTCTTTTTGAGTGTGTGAGGAAAACTGTTTTTTTTTTCTTTTCGAACTTTAAATTGGATTGGACATTTGGACTTTAATTTTTAAACCCTACGGAAGGGTACCCTTAAATACAAACTGTGTGCAGGGAAGGACGGTGATTACAATATCACCTCGGCCCCTCGGGTTCGCACACGGCATAGGAGTCGTGGCCCGAGTTGACGACAATCATCCCCCGTCTGGTACGGGAGGTAAGTCCAATCAAAACACTCGCGAATCCCCTGCAAGCGAGTTACTGTACTCCTTAAGGTGCTAATTGTTTGAGGAGGAACCAGACTGTCTTTATTTTCCTAGTAAAGGGCAAGGTCTGGCCTAAACAAGATAAGGGTTCGGATTTCATCACCGCTCCCTTCTTGCCCGCTTTAGGAGAACAAAACCTGACGCGAACCCAAGCTTTAAAAATCTGATTAGAAAGAGACCGATAGGGTATCGCGCTTATCAGGAAAAAAATTCGAAGGATATTGGTTACTTTCTTAAGCACACCTCGAAGTTCATGATGGTTTCTGTGAGTTGAATGCGTGACTGCGTCACCTTGTGATAGCGGTGAGGCCTTGGGTATCAAAGCTCCACTGAGCTTCCCTCGCCTCAATTCAACTTACTTTGACTCGGATTGATTCCAGAGGGGTTTGCTCAAACTGCAACGAATTCGCTTTCGAAAGATAGAAGCTGGTCTAGAAACAATCTAAGTGGAGCCATCATGCTTTTTGTTTGCTAGAAATATTTAGGTTTGCTTTGGTGGAGTCGAGTCGGCCTTGTTTGTGATTGTATAGAATCCCTCTGTAGTTTATATTTCTTCGGTGATGAATCCTTTTGAGGAGACGCCACCTGCGATGACGTTGCGAGAATATATGTCTAGAAATTCTCGTTATCAAGAGACGTCTTCGGAAATGACTCTTGGTGAATAATGCGTGGGCAGCGATATATGGATACTCCAACTTTTATTGAGGAATCACCTCTAACGATCTATGAGAAATATTATAAACATAGACCATGTAGTTGGGAACAAAGCTTGAGAATTCGTGAATATCAAAAATTATATTGTGATGATGATGAGGAGGAGGATGGTGATGATGATTATAATGATATTTCTAGTTCAAATCCAAATAATTTTAATAATTATTTACCTATTCAAAAGGACGAGGATTTGACTAGAAATACCCCCGTTTTAGACGATGATTACGAAACCGATGATGGTTTAGAGGAACCAGTTTATCTTGAGAGTACTGTTTTCGAGTCAAATGATTTAGAAACAATAGTCTTAGAAGAACTCGTAGAGATTAGCGGGGATGAACCTGACTTAGAAAAATCAATCGCCCACTTTCAGGAATCTGATGACCTAGAAATTAGGGAGATTATGACCAGAATCTAATGATATCCCTCACTTGGGACTTGACATCAATGCCTCACCCATCTTACGAGACTATCTTCGTACTCGTTTTCCAGAACCTAATGATATCCAACAAGAGTCTCAACTGTTAGAAACCCATCCTCTGGTTGATGTGGTTAACCCAGGCAATAATACCAAGATTGATTTTGTTTTCCCACCAAATAGTTTTCTTCCAATTGTGGGAACATATAAATTTCAGATGTGTCAATTATTAAGTTTTGAGACTAAACCTAATTACTTTAGGAGATTAGGGTCGACACATCTGTTTAAGGAAGACCACCACTCTCTTTGTGGTCAGCTGTGTAAGTCAAATCTGATTGACTTTAAGGATCCCCAGTTATTCAGGTTTTTATTATTTTTAATTGAGTTTTTCCAGACTTTTAAACCTGAACTGTTGGATCTTAGCTATGAGGAAGTGCATCCAATGAAAATATTCTATCAAGATCCTTTCATAGAACCTGAACCTGAACCACAATGGGACGTAGGTATCTTAATTAGGAAACTAGATAAGGGTATGCAGTACATGTTCATTTTCTTGGCTTGTTGCAGATTCCTTTTACTTGTGATAGCTCTATTTGGTTTCGATAACCCATTATTATTTCGGCTATTGCTATATGATTCGAGGTGATTAAACCTTTCTTAGTCTGGCTGAAGACTATAAACTTAGCACTTCTTGGGAGGTAACCCAATCTCATGCAACCCGGTAATATCCTTCCTTCACTCTTTTGCTTCAAATAGTAACTGTCTCTCCTTGTTCATGCTTTTAATTTCATCTTTAGAACATTGAGGACAATGTTAATTTTAAGTTTGGGGGTATGGGAGAAACTTTTTAGTTGCAATAAATAAACTCCAGAGCCTAGAAATTTACGCCTATTAAGGATAGCACTAACCAATCTAAGTGGATGGAAACATTTTTGTTTTAGGAGTTGAGGAACCAATCTGACTAGATGGAAACATCTATAGAGTCTATTCATAAAAGCACAGAGCTCAGGTGTTAGAATTAACATGATAGTTTCGCCATATCTCGTCGAGTCCTTTTCACTTTCTATTTTTAGTTTTCTTTTATTTCAAGTGATTTAGTGGGGCACACGATTCAAGTTGTTACCTTTGCAAGGGTGAAATAGAGTGACTGAGTTACCTTTCCAAAAAAAAATAAAATAAAATTAGACCAGACCAGTAGACCAATCGGAATAAATACTAACACTTGGATAGCAATATGTGTGTGTTCTCCCTGTCTCCGTTTCCTAAACAAGCGTGGAATGCAGGATCCACGGGAATCACCATGTAATCTGCTGACAAGAAACATGCGCTTCGGTCCACAAGGTCCAATCATGTTGTTAGTTCTTAAATAAATGTGTGTTTAATAAAGTCGACCACTGGTACTCTTGTATATGCCAGTTGTGTTGACCTAGAGTTAGGATTATTAACCACTGGTTCCCTTTTATATGCCAGTGTGTTAATATTAGTCATACCGGTATCTCAGTCATTTAGGTTAGGTTCATCTTGGCAGAGGCCTTCAGACAGATATGGGAAACACCGTTCGCTTTTCAACCATCTACATTTTTCTTTTTCCATCTTCTTAATCTTTTCATGTGATTAGTCTGACTCCGAGTATGATGTCCATCGTGAAACTATCTTAGTAGAGCTTTGTCACTTATATGAATTTTAGTATGCTTGAGTGCAAACTCGTGTTGATCAATTGGAATTTCGCATCAGGGTTTTTCCTCTTAGAGTCAATAATTGTATGCCAACCAAGGAGGTTCTTTAGTGCTTTCCAAGGTTTTGCGTAGATAGCTAGGGTATGGAGTAAAGGTTTTGTGGGTATACCTCTGATAAACCCTCCGGAGACAACACTCCGCCACTAGGGCCACCTAGGGGTTCAAATGATTTTCCTTTCTAGAATAAATTTGCTCGAGGACTAGCAAATAATAAGTTTGGGGGTGTTGATAGACGCATTTATGTGTCTAATATGTCTCTATTGTATGTATTGTTAGTGCTCAATTTTGTATTTATTGTGTTCTTTTATGTCTTTGTAGGAATTTTTAGAGAAATAAGTCCTTGCGGCGAAATGGGCTCAAAAAGCAGTGTTTTACACCCCGGAGAAATGTATCGTAGGCACCCTAGAAATGCACCGGAAGCATCCCAGAAATGTCCCGGAGGAACCCATAAAAATTACTATTTCCACCCAAAAATTACTATTTCCACACAATTGCTATTCACACCCAAGCTCTGGTTAAGGGGCATCCATCTTCTCTTTAAATTCAAAAACAGCTTTTTGGCGGGAAAAATATATTCAAAACTGGCAGATTTGTGATCGAGAAAATGAAGGTGTTTTAGTGCGATTAAATCGCTGAAATTTGGTGGGAAGTTGTGATATGGGATAGGGAACACATTGTGGGCATCGGATTTGATCGGAATTGGATGGAAATCCTGGTTTGAGTCACGAGCTCAAAACAGAGCAACGTGTCCTGTAACACGAGTTTGATTGTGTGTTTTCCATGCATGGAGGTTTTGGAGGAGTTCGATGACTTCGGAGGCGTGGGGAAGGTTAACTAGAGCGTGCAGGATCAAAGTTTACGTGTCTAGAAGCCAAAAATGGAAATTATTGTTAAATATGGGCAGCGAGCAATGACGGGATTAATGGGAGATTATACGTTGTTATGCTCGGATATTTTTGTTCTAAAACACTATAAATACAAGGCTAAAGAGTTTAGAAGAGTTGGAGAGTCTTTGGGAGAGTTTAGGAGCCGAGAAGAATCGAAAGAAAGTCACGCAGGAGAAAAGCTTGTTGCTGGTGCAAGGAAGAACATGAAGAACATAATACCCTCAGGGACAGTCGTTGATTAGTGTCGCTTAATTGCGACAATACTCAATTCCTTTCCCCGACTTCGGAACAACAACACCTCTGTTGTATCGTTCTTTTTGAACGCTCTATATGTGTCGCAAACACTGTTGTAAACCGTTTTTCTCCATTTTCTCTTGATTGTAAACAACTTTTGAGTATCAATGAATCAATTGGAGAGGTTTTTCATCATGAGTAGCTAAACCCAATCCCGGGGGTGACGGAGGAAGCCATTCTTCCAAAAGTTATGTGGTAAAATTTATTTAAATTTATTTATGCAACTCTTTTATGATTAATTGCACCGAAAAAAATGGAGTCAATGATTTTTATTAATCAATTGTGTTTTCTCTTGATGGAGTATGCTTAGTAAATTGCTTTTGATACTTCATGCTCGCGATTAACAATGGATGTTTTCAAAATCTAATTTAGGCAATGATTAGAATCACAATTTCCTTTGATTGGAGTTATATTGTCTAGAATTGCATGATAAGAATTGTTATTGAATCACATAAATTTTGGTGAATGGTGGAATCCTGATCCCCGGTAAAAATTCTCTCCCATATTTTGTTAATATTGTGCATATAAAATTATTTATTTATTTTTATTCATTCTAAAAAAAATTATCCTTCACAAATCCGAGAGTTTGAACCTTCACTACTACAACCACGAAAAATTTCTAATCAAGAAGTAAATACAATATCTATAGAATGTTTGACAACATGATTAGTGACAATGTCAGTGAATCGCTTAGTCTTATGGTTCCAACTTTCAACTTTTAGCTGCTAGCTTCTAGCTTAACCCTACAATTTTTTACTTCTGCAGATCTTATTAGCAGAAATTCCAACTCCACCTGTGACCAGTATATAGTTCCACCACCAGAAGGACCACTGCCACCTTTAGAACCACTAAAACTAAAAGAACCTTACGCATAAGTATTATTCTTGAATTTTTTTGAGGTATTATTGGTGGGCCCGGAAAAGCGTATAAAATTGAAGCGAAATGAAAACGCGGGCCTACAGTAATACCGCAAGTGCACGGTCGTCAGTTGTAGCTCGTGCAAGTACGGGTCGATCCACAGAGATTGGGAGTGTTTGGAGTTTCTAGCTATTTGGGCTCTAAATTGCTATTGGGCTTCTAATTGTGCTTTGGGCTTAGTGGGTTTTTGTAACAATGAAATGGTTTTGGGCTCAGTGGGTTTGGATTGACTGTGAACTTATGGGCTTTTGGTCTTTTGAATTGCACTGGGCCTTGGGCTAACAGTGACTGTGAATTGAGCTTTGGATTCAGTCAAGGATCTGGGCCTTTGGAAATGTAATGAATTTGGGTTCAAGTGAACTGAACTGAGCCTTGAACTCAATTGGCTTGTAAACCAAACAGTGGCTAGATTTGGGCTTTTGGGAAAAATTTGGTTTTGGTGGGAGACATTTTGGTTTTTAAAGAGGGAGAAAAATTTTGGTTTTCGAAATAAGGAGCAAATTTTTTTTTTTTTTTTTTTTTTTTTAAAAAAAAAAAAAAAAAA
>NC_039358.1:49033408-49128376 GCF_003573695.1 Papaver somniferum | reverse complement strand
TTTTTTTTTTTTTTTTAAAAAAAAAAGAAAATAAAATTTGGTTTTTGAATGGGAGCAAGCCCACTGTTTGTCCTCTAATGGAATGGAAGGAAGGCTACGGCCCACGAAACACTAAGTTTTAATTTTGAAAGTTTAATTTGGCCCAGTTGGTTAAGGCCCGACGTTTGTTTTAAAACTTTGGCTTCGAGGTCCACTCTTGAGTGGAAACAAGCCCACAATCGGTTACAAGCTCAGCTGGGTTTAAACCTAGAGTCCAAAATACAAGTCCAATGAAAGAATTTAAACAAGCCCACAAATTAAACAAACAAGCCCACAAAAATTAATTACAAACCCAACAGAAAATAAAAAAAAAAGCCCAAAAATTGGCTTTAATATTACAAGCCCACAATTAAAAGTTGGAAGCCCACAATTCGGGTTCTCTTAAATGGTTACCTTTTAAGCACAGCCCAGCTGCTCTGATATTGTTGCAAAAACCCAGTTGGGCTTTGGTTCTTTTCCTTGGTGGCGTCCCAGCAGAGGAAAAACAGGTTCAGAACAGCAGGTCCAACAGCAAATGAAGTGAAGCAGATGCAGATGCAAATGCTATGCAGTGAAATGCAAAAATAGCTAATAAAACTACTAGAGAAAACAAAGCACCAGTCCCCGGCAGCGGCGCCAAAAACTTGGTGGACCGGGGAAAGCGTATAAATATGAAGAGAAATGAAACGCGGGCCTACAGTAATACCGCAAGTGCACGGTCGTCAGTTGTAGCTCGTGCAAGTACGGGTCGATCCACAGAGACTGGGTGTGTTTGGAGTTCTCTAGCTATTTTGGGCTCTAATTTGTTGTTGGTTAACTATGAAGCCTTTTGGGCTTTGGGCTTTGGGTACCTTTGGATTATAGGCTTGTTGTCTTAATGAAATGAACTGAGCTTGGTAACAGTGAACTGGGCCTTGGGATTGAATTTGGGCTTGGGCTTAGTGTAATGAACTGAGCTTTGGTTTTGAATTTGGGCTTGGGCTTAGTATAATGAACTGAGCCTGGTAACAGTGAACTGGGCCTTGGGATTAAACCTGGGCTTTTAGCCTTAACCTGAACTGTGGTCTGGGCCTTGGAGAGGAAGCAGCAGCAGCAGTGGTGGCTTCTGCAGCAGCAGAAGCAGTGCACTGCAGCAGCAGAAGCAGTGCACAGCAGCAGATGCTCAGCAGGGAAAGGGAGAGCAGCAGCAGTGCAAAGGGCAAGTGCACAGCAGCAGGGGGAGACAAGGCAGCAGAGCACTAGGGGAGAACAAGGCAGTAGCAAGTAGTAAAAGCAGTGAATGCAGTAACAAGAACAGGAGAAACAAAAGAGAAGCAAGAGCAAATAGTGGCAGTGAAACTGTGATATTTACAAAGCAATGAAGATGGTAGTGAAATAAAGCAAAGAGAAAGACCAAGGCAGTGAAGTAAATAAGAATAACAGAACAGAGAAACAACACAACTGGGTTATGAATCCACCCTGTGACCTAGCCAGATAGTATAGTTCTAGGTTGAATCCTTAATGGAACTAAGTGACAGTTAAGGCCAACTTAAGATCCTAAGCATACAAAAAGGGAATAGCAAGATAAACAGCTTGCTCAACTGATGTGCTCCTAGTATTGACTGTCTTTTGACAGTACAATCAATCACAAGCACTAGTGAGCACTGAATTCTCCCATTGCTCAATCAAATCAGTGCACTAAGGCTTCTAACCTAACATTCCACTACCTAACAGTCCACTAAAGCTTCATCTGAGCCTCAGCTAATGAGAACATGAGAGAACAGATGGAACAACACATGATTAACAGGAACAACACAAAAACATCACATTAACAACAACAACAACAGGATATTAAAACAGGGAACATTACACAAAAACAGGGAACATCACATTAACAACAGGGAACATTACACAAAACAGAACATGAATATATGCAGAACATCAAAGTTCTGGACACTGGCTATTCCAGCATGAGCCAATTTCACACCCAACACCTTCTATTTATACAAGCAAGCAATAACCTAAAAATCCCCAAAATATCAGAGAATTAGGGTTTCACCAAAAAGTGAAATTGACTCACCTAACCTACTGATAACAGCCCTCATACGTCGACCCATGCCTCTTATTCTTCTCCTGATGCAACCCATGCCTTCAATTTGTACATGCAAGCTCAATCCCAAAAATCCCCAAATTAACAGTAAAATTAGGGTTTTGATTTTTTTACTCACCAAATGTGATAAGACGAGCCCGTCTTCAACCCATGCTTCTTCTCCCTTCTCTGCTCCTTCCCATGCCTTCAATTTCTCTTTCTAGCTCGACATATTTCACTAATCTCTCCTCTAGGGTTTCTGAAAAGGAAGAGAGAATGGTGAAATAGGTAGGTAGAAGGGTAGGATGATGATGGGTTTCGATTGGTGAGAGCCATGATGGCTTTTGGTGGTTGTGGCAGAGGTATGGTGGCGGAATGGGTGTTGCAGAGAGGAGGTGGAGAGAAAGAGAAGAAGAAGAAGGAAATGAAAGAGAAGTCGATAGATTTTAGGGTATAGGGTTAGGTTGCTAGTGTGTGAGGCGGGATATCAAAGTTCGATGTTGGCGAATATGAGTCACTGGATGCGAAGCTGGTAGGTGAATCGGATGGCTACCCCTGAAGAGGCTGGTAGCGACCGTCGGATGTCTTGATACAACGAAGTTAACGGTGAAGATCGAGGTTAGGTGTTGTAGTGTTAAGCGGAAGTATCGAGATTTGATGCGCAGGCAAAGAATCGACCGTTGGATCTAAATGTGATCTAATCTGAAGGCTTGGAATTTAGGTACTATGGTGTTTTGCAGGGACTTCAGATTTTGATGAACGATGACGAAGCGACCATTGGATGATGAGATGGATCCGATCTAACGGCTGAGAATGGAGGCGGGTATGGATATAGAAAATGGGTTTGGGTAAGGGTTTTGGGCCTTGGGTATGCCAAGCCCATATCTTCTTTAAGAACAATTCTTCCTTCTTGAGCCCATTCCTAGCTTTTTGGTCTTGTGCGCACCATTCTTTGCGGCTTCCTTGCGTAATTTCTTCCGGCTTTTCACTACTCTTCAGCTCTTTTCCGCTCCGCAAGTCATCCAGACTTTATTTATTACCTAAAAATGCAAAATTAATTAATAAAAATATTTATTCTTGAAAACAATGAAAATACAGAATATGGGATAAAATGTAGAATTAATGCACAAAAGATGAGTTAAAATGCCAACAAAAAGGGATAAATATATACAATATTTGGCACTCATCAAATACCCCCAAACCTGAATTTTACTTGTCCTCAAGTAAAACAAAACTAAGGAAATCCTAACTATACCACTGTCGCTGGTCTCTCGAATGCATTTAGCGTATGCACTAAGCCTTTTAAACCACTAAGTGTCCCTAGTGGACGAGTTGAAGTCTCGTGAAGGTTTGCTTAGAACGTACCTACAAAGTTCTAGGTCAAAATATAAGCTCAGATTCCATCAAATGTGACATGTGCAAAACAGTTTAAGCTCACAGCAAAATGGAGATGTCAATCTAGCTATGGAAGGCACAATCCTAGCACTGATAACAAAAAAAAGACATGTGATAAGAGTGTAAAGTGTATCTACACATGTGTAAAGAAAGATCTGAAGTTATGACTACTAATCACCAAGAGATAGTTTCTCAGGCTAAGAACCAAGGTCGAAATCTAGCTAGCTGTCCGGACTTTACGAGAATTGTGAATGAGTTGGAGGTATTTCACAATTACTCGCGTTGTACATCAATGGCATACACCCTCCTTGCTTATTACAATGAAACAACAAAATGACTATTTACATGACTCTTATTTACATTGACTACTCTCTTTTTATTTTTGGAACAAGAGATGATGGAATTGATAAATACTTGATTTTTTTTTTTTTTTTTTTTTTTTTTTTTTTTTTTTTTTTTTTTTTTTTTTTTTTTTTTTTTTTTTTTTTTTTTTTTTTTTTTTTTTTTTTTTTTTTTTTTTTTTTTTTTTTTTTTTTTTTTTTTTTGAATAAGGAAACACTTTTGATACATATACAAAAGGAAACAAAAGATTACATGACACTTTGCAAGAGGTAGCCCTTTTTGATGCACCCAGTTAAATTCGATGGTTGTCTTTCTTAATGTAACCTTCACCTTCTATCCCAACCAACCAAAGAACAAGCTAGTCAAGTTTCGTTCAGTATTCTAAAGTGATTGGCAATCGTAACTTCCTATCAAACACCTTGAAGATCGAGGCTATACATGTATTGGTAGATCGTGCGCGTGCTTCAAGGTGTAGATCGAGGCTATACACCTTGAAGATCGTAACTCCCCGGCAGCGGCGCCAAAAACTTGGTGTCCCCGGCAGCGGCGCCAAAAACTTGGTGGACCCGGGAAAGCGTCTAAAATTGAAGTGAAATGAAACGGGCCTACAGTAATACCGCAAGTGCACGGTCGTCAGTTGTAGCTCGTGCAAGTACGGGTCGATCCACAGAGACTGGGGGTGTTTGGAGTTTCTAGCTATTTGGGCTCTAAATTGCTATTGGGCTTCTAATTGTGCTTTGGGCTTAGTGGGTTTGTTTGTAATGATGAAGTGCTTTAGGCCTTGGGCCTTTGAATGATTTTGGAATGAACTGTGAACTAGGCTTTGTAGCTATAAACCTGGGCTTTTAGCCTTTGGAATTGCACTGGGCCTTGTAATGTGAACTGGGCCTTTGATTTGGAATTTGGGCTTGGGCTCAGTGTAGTGAACTGAGCCTTAGGCCTTAACCTGAACTGTGGTCGGGCCTTGAACCTGGGCTTTTATTAAGTCCACAGTGGGCTTTTGTTATGAATCTGGGCTTCAGCAGTAGCAGAAGCAGTGCACAGCAGCCGCAGAAGGGTAATGCAGCAGATGCTCATCAGGGAAAGGGAGAGCAGCAGCAGTGCAAAGGGCAAGTGCACAGCAGCAGGGGGAGACAAGGCAGCAGAGCACTAGGGGAGAACAAGGCAGTAGCAAGTAGTAAAAGCAGTGAATGCAGTAACAAGAACAGGAGAAACAAAAGAGAAGCAAGAGCAAATAGTGGCAGTGAAACTGTGATATTTACAAAGCAATGAAGATGGTAGTGAAATAATGAGACAATGGAAATGAAGCAAAGAGAAAAACCAAAGCAGTGAAGTAAATGTGACAGTGACAGAACAATGAAACTAAACAAGAACAATGGAACCAAGGCCTAAGCCAAGGGCAGGGGTGTGAAGAAGACAGTGAAGTAAAAAAAAAGGAAAAAAAGCAAAGCCAAGGCAATGGCTTTAGGCATTCATCTAGAGTGGGAAGAGAACCAGCTTGCTCACAGTCACTAGTGAGCACTAGTTTCTCCCCACTGCTCAATCAACTCAATGCTCTAAGGCTCTAACCTAGCATTGACACACAACAATAAACTAATCCTAACATTTGAGAAGCTAACAGTTGACAAAACAAGAGAGCCTAGGCATACAACTAGAGTGGGAAGAGAACCAGTTTGCTCACAGTCACTAGTGAGCACTAGTTTCTCCCCACTGCTCAATCAATCCAATGCTTCAAAGCTAAACTTCTACCACTAACAGTGAACAAAACATGATTAAACACAAAACTAAACCTAAACAGTTGACACTAAAAGTGATTTAAACAAGCTTAAATACATTACACCACTAAAATTAACCTAACAATGATTCATACTAAAGCACTAACAGGGATTCACAGTTAAACATTGAAATTGCACTAAACATGATCAATCAAAAATTAAATTGAAATTAAAAACAAACAGAAATTGAAATTGAACATTAACAGAACTTCACAGTCCTGGACACTGGCTAGTCCAGCATGAGCCAATTTCACACCCAACACCTTCTATTTATACAAGCAAGCAAAAACCTAAAAATCCCCAAAATATCAGAGAATTAGGGTTTCACCAAAAAGTGAAATTGACTCACCTAACCTACTGATAACAGCCCTCATACGTCGACCCATGCCTCTTATTCTTCTCCTGATGCAACCCATGCCTTCAATTTGTACATGCAAGCTCAATCCCAAAAATCCCCAAATTAACAGTAAAATTAGGGTTTTGATTTTTTTACTCACCAACTGTGATAAGACGAGTCCGTCTTCAACCCATGCTTCTTCTACCTTCTCTGTTCCTTCCCATGCCTTCAATTTCTCTTTCTAGCTCGACATATTTCACTAATCTCTCCTCTAGGGTTTCTGAAAAGGAAGAGAGAATGGTGAAATAGGTAGGTAGAAGGGTAGGATGATGATGGGTTTCGATTGGTGAGAGCCATGATGGCTTTTGGTGGTTGTGGCAGAGGTATGGTGGCGGAATGGGTGTTGCAGTTGCAGCTCTGCAACTGTCGGGTGGAGGAGAAGAAGAAAGAAAGAGGAGAAGAATGGGTCGACAGTTTAGGGTATAGGGTATCCGTTTTTAGGGTGTTGAGCGGGCGCATCAAAGTTAGATGTTGGCGAAGCTGAGCCACTGGAATCGAAGCTGGTAGGTGAATCGGACGGCTCCTCCTGAAGAGGCTGGTATCGACCGTCGGATGTCTTGATACAACGAAGTTAACGGCTCTAGATGGGGTTAGGTGTTGAAGTGTTAAGCGGAAGTATCGAGATTTGATGCGCAGGCAAAGAAGCGACCGTAGGATCTAAATGTGATCTAATCTGAAGGCTTGGAATTTAGGCACTATGGTGTTTTGCAGTGACTTCAGATTTTGATGCACGATGAAGAAGAGACCATTGGATGATGAGATGGATCCAATCTAACGGCTGAGAATGGAGGCGGGTATGGATATAGAAAATGGGTTTGGGTAAGGGTTTTGGGCCTTGGGTATGCCAAGCCCATATCTTCTTTAAGAACAATTATTCCTTCTTGAGCCCATTCCTAGCTTTTTGGTCTTGTGCGCACCATTCTTTGTGGCTTCCTTGCGTAATTTCTTCCGGATTTTCACCACTCTTCAGCTCTTTTCTGCTCCGCAAGTCATCCAGACTTTATTTATTACCTAAAAATGCAAAATTAAGTAAGAAAAATATTTATTCTTGAAAACAATGAAAATACAGAATATGGGTAAAAATGGAGAATTAATGCACAAAAGATGAGTTAATTGCCAACAAAAAGATATAGAAATATGCACTTTTTAGCACTCATCAATTATTATTAATATTATAAAGTTTTTTGTGCTTCCTATTGCCACCACCAGAACTGATATTTTTGCTGAACAATGTAGAACTCTTCATCTCAAAATCTTTATCTTTAAGACATTATTGATATTAATAAATCGTGCTTTAGTTTCAATAAAGTGAATTGTACTTCACAAGTTTGAGCAAAAATGACAAAATTGTTGTACTCATGACCAAATCCATTCAAATGCATAATGATATCAGAATTACTTACTCTCTCATTAATAACAACTAGATTATCAACAATTATCTTGATCTTTCCAAGATATTCCTCCATGGATGGATTTCCCCTCTTGATGATTTATAAATGCTTGCGGAGCGTAGATCTATGAACTACAAACTCAGTGGTGAAAGTAGTAGCAATTAACTCCCAGATTTCATGTGCAGTAAAAAGACCAAGAACATCACCAGATAAAGGTAGTCAATATCAGTTGTATCAGACGATATTATCAATTTTTACCGTGTATCGGAAAAATCCTTTATGATATCTAAAATACAGGCGATGCAAATATTGAACGATAAAAACACTCGTATCAGTCGGGTACAAACCAACATATTGGGTTCAACAATACACTGATAATATTGATAAGGGTAATTTTAGAATAAATTATTTAGATTTGAAAATTTGTAAGAAAAACCCTTCCTCCCAATTATCTTCTTTCTGTATACCCTTGAAAACTCAATCCGATTCGATGAAGAAATTTCCAACTATTTCATTTCTCTTAATGAGTTTTTTATCCTTGAAACAACTATGGTTCTTTACTGCTCCTTCTCTTTCTTCTAAAGATTTATCAAATGAGATTCATTATCGTTGAGACCTTTACACTCATCATCATCAATTCAGGTTAGTAGCAACAACAACCATCTGAAATAGGGGTTATAAATATGAGTTGTTCTTGATTCGATATTTTCTTCAAAATTGATCTTCTAGAAGTTTTATATTTTGATCTTCTAGGGTATTTCCTATAAGGTTTTTTTACCCTTTAATGGATTCCTGTAGTTATGGTTATTAGTTTTGATTATTTTATTTTCTTACAGAGATCAGAATTCAATAGGCGGTGCAAAAACATGTCCTAGTACTCTGCGTTTCAGTTCTAATGAAGCATATAGGAACTAAAGGGTGGTGGTTAATGAAAATAAAGATAACCTGACCACCTAATTTGTATTTAATGGCTTGTTCATGATCCAAAACACCATTTGAAGTAGCAATGAGGACATATCCCCACTGTATTATTGAAAAAAAGAAAGAAAAGATATAATAGAAATGTATCTTTGAATTTACGTTACTAAGTGTGGCTTAAAAGTTAAAAACAATGTTGAAAAAAAAGGCTGAGAGCTTCAGCTGCAGTTTCAGTACATCAATTAACAAGATAAAATTGATGGAAAAACACCTGTCTTGTGGAAAGATTACGTGTTTTGTACTCTTCAATATCCTTCGCCTTGATGTCCTACCTATGCATGAGAACCTTGATAAGCGTGAATCATGTGGCTCTGTATCAAGGGATAGGTTAGCATATGAGTGCAAGAAGTAATTTTCAGCAGCTGATTCTAAAATTAGCTTAGACGATGGTGAAAATTAAGGGGAAATTACCGGGAATAGATAGTGAAATGGGATTGAAATTGTACCATGAAGCTTTCGGTCTTGAGAATTAATGCATCATATGGAACCAAATTCCTTAGATTGAAACATTTATAAATATTTAATATTCTAGTCTTAATGATGTATCGTCGATAAAAACCGATATAATCTTTTATATAGGTTATCGAACTCGACCGATACGACACTAATACACGATATTAACTACTTTACACAAGATATATTCAAAACGATCTACCTTCTTCAAATAAAGCGAATCTGAATTATATGCTTGAACACCATTACTTGTAACATATCGATGAGGTTCTTGAATAGTACCATCAACATAGTCAAACAGATCAATATAAATGAGAATGAACTCAAATTGATCCTTCCAAAGTAGATAATATTTTGAATCAAGCTTCAAGGAAACAAAGTTGGCGATATTAGTGAACTGAATTCTGAAATTATATTGATCATGAGTAGATTCATCATTCGTTGTATCAGTACTACCAGCGGAAGATGAAGGGTTATTATGATTTGTAGCTTTAGAAGGCTTTGTGAAATCAAGAAATTCAGAAATTATAAAAGATATATCTAGAATTCAAGAGACATAAATTGAAGATGATAAAACTTCTTAGAGATAAAAAAACGAGAATTGAGATCAAGAAGAATCGTTTCTGAAATCAAGTGACAAATACCTGAGTAGTAACAATGTTCAAAAATACTACCGAAAGCGAAAAAGTTGCTGCAACAATCTGATTAGAAGACCAAATTTAAAGTAAGAAATGATCAAAGATGAATGAAATTATTGAAATGATGAAGAAATTTTGGATTGGGAATCTAACCTAATCTGATAACTGCAATCAAAGATGAGAGACAAATTTTAATATATTGAGAATGAATGAACTGATTCCAAATGAATCATTACAAATACTTATTGTATGACGTGTGGTAACATTACATGACAAAAAGATAAGACTATTCTTACGTGTTATAACAAGATAAGGGATACCAACTGATAGCAAATGAGAAAAACATTCTTCTACAGAGTCATCACTTATAGTTTGTCTTATACTCCCCCTTAATCTCAATAAAGTAAAATATGTGAGCTTGGAAACCGCTCCTGCAAACAAATCAGTAGCTAACCCTTTGTAAACAAGTCTTCTATCTGACCGAAAGAAGGAACAAAATTGAAAAATAAAAACTTAGACACAATCAAATCCCTATTAAAATGGTAATATATTTTCATTGTTAGTTCTTGAATGAAAAATGTATTTCAAGCTAAGATAGAAGCACTTGTATTCTTACACTGTAAAGAAAAAGGACTTGTGAGGGAAACACCTAGCTCTTTGAGAAGATAGGAAGCCAAAGCATTTCAGTTGAAGTGTTTGCTAGCGCCTTGTATTCAGTTTCTACAAATCTTCTGGAGACAGTGGCCTGCTTCTTGGATGTCCAAGAAATAAGAGAAAAACACAATAGCTATAAGTAATCCTTCTACCAAAATAACTTAATAACTGGACGGATTTTGTTCATAGGTTGGGACAACCGGTTCCAGTGAATGTTTTAACCGTAAGAAGTACCGAGGTGACCGTTTAAAAAAAAAATGAGTCGAGTGTTTTCTAGGATTAGAAGAATCGGTGAACTAGAGATGCAAACAAAGTAGCCGGTACAATCCCAATCCCAAGCAGTTCAATGACCAAACCAAACTGAATGAGAGAAGTGGTTTCAAAGCATAATGCCCACATTAATCCCTGTTTGATTAAAAAAAGATCGAATTTCTTTTGGAGATAAGCACTTCCTAAGCATGCTTTTAAAAATTACTCAAGACTAGCTTTTAAAAGATAGAAAAGCAATAGTTGTGGATTCACATAATCTTATTTAATTAATTCTCAATTTTACGCTTGTTTTTAAAAAGAACACATTTAACCATAAAAATTGTAAAACTGTTATTATATTTTCTTTCGGTTTTGTTCCTTTAGTTTTATTTTAAAACAAATATAGATATATAAGAATAGTTAAAGATGAATGTTATAAAAAAAATCATTGATTGACACCGAAATAAATAAAATAGTTATTACTTATACTGATTTATATGTATTAAAACTGAAAATGTACTTTTGTTATGATTCAAGTGTATTTAAAAATACCAAACATAATGTACCAAACATAATTTACTTTTTGTTTGGTCCACAAGATTTTATATATTGTAGTTTACCAAATTAACATATTGTTGTTTAATTTTCACAACACAACACAATTGAAAAGTACTTTTCTAAAACTCACAACAATACCCCCAGTAATCGTTTACCGCTTTTTGGAGTCCACTCTCGAGTTCTCCAGATCAAGACTCAGAATCTTGAAATCTACCTCCATCATTTCAAATTCAATTAACAACATCATCAAAATTTCAGAAAATTAAACCTTAGTTCCCTCAGAAAATTTGCACAAACCCAAATTGATAAAAATACCATACCAATATGAAACCAAATACTACACAAAAGCACTTGGTCTTTTCAATTTCTTAGACCTTCAACTTTTAAACTATATTTCTAAAGATGGAACTTCTTACCTATAATTGAGCCTAATGATACATCTACATTTACCAGTTGGACCATATGAAGAATGAATCCATGAACCAGAGACTTTAAACCATCTCTTCCACTCATATATGGAAAAAAATCCCTCTTCACTAGTTCATCAAAATATGAATGGCCTAAATATTCTAACTGCATAGACCCTTTAGGTCGTATTAACTCTTCCACCATCCATAATTCTACCAATATTCCTTTTTAAATTGAAAATTTCTTGAGAGAAAGCCACAATTAGGAACTAAAACTTTCATATATTTAGGTAGTTGGTGATAGCACAATCATATAGAATGAGTAATACCATTGTTATCAATGAGAAGATTCCACAACTCTAAGTTTAAAATAGACTCCTAGTCCTTTATATCACCTCGGGAAAAGAGAAGGTTTCCAAGTGTATTTATAATCAAAGGAATCCCATAACACTTTCTCACTATTTCTCTTCCAGTATCACATACTTTTGGATGATTGAGTAATATGGTGATGAAAATACACTTTGAAAAAATATAGACCAACAAAAATTTTCAGACAACTTCGGAAAATCATATTCATATCAGCTTCCAGCTACTGATGACACCATAAGACTTTGTGTAGTAAATAAGACTACGCTTCCTTTTGTAGCATAATTTAGAATGCTAGAAGCTCATGCCGATCCTTTCTTAACTCATGTTTTGCATTGTGTATTACTAGAAAAATACTCTGAAGGAGTATGCTTAACTCGGCATGAAGATTATGAGAACTCAATATATTAAATTTTTTCCCAAGCCTCTCAATCATACTTTTCAATATCATATCCATGTGGAAATATGGATGCGTCGAGAAATACCTTTTGTTAGAGTTGTTACCAAATTTTTAAGAGCTTTATTCGAAATTATAAAAATAAGGGCTATATATATGTTAATATAACCTTGTTTGTTTTGTTATTTTTAGAAAAAGATAACATAAATGCTATGCATTAAAAATTTGGAAGGAAGTGTTCATTTTTAAGATTTTGTTTGGCCAAACTGTTAGAGAGACGGGCCTTATATAGAATAATAAAAAATAAACACAGTTGTTACTATAAATTAATGCTCAGACATATATAAAACTATTAACTAGAGCTTACGCACAAAACTTACTTGATTTTATTTAAGATTTATTATTATGTTTTTAATATATTGTATTTGATATGGGACATATCATATATTCCAAGATATGACTATATCTTAGATATTTGTTAGTTTTGGTATTTTAATTATTAGGATGATTAGTTTCTTTATGCCATCTTTATTAGATTTATATTGTTTATATGAGAATAATATATTCTCTAGGCTAGTATAGGAAAGTTCTAGATTTCTAGATTTAATGATTGGAGGCTATAAATAGCAATTTCCTTTATCCTTGTAATTAGATTGCGAGCTCGTTTAATGAAAGTTTGATTCTCTTTGAGGGTTTGATCGTTAGTTCGTTATTTTGCTCCTGGATTGGTGTGGTTTATCATTTTGGGTCCTGTTTACAGAGGATCCTCCGCATGTCATTTTATTTTCAATCATTTTTGGTGTGCGGTATCAAGTGGTATCAGAGCAGGCTTGTCATGTGTTATACATCTATGGGTTTTGCCTAGAAGGACCGACCAAGGAGTTTTGTGATATCTTGGTATTCTAACAAAACAAAAAACAAAAAAAAAAAAGTTGAGTATTTGGGTTCTCATTGATACTGCGTTGTGTACTTCACTATCAGTAAACGTCTCGTTTTCTCATTAATTTATTATCGTACATGAATGTCAGGTTCTTGGAACAATGTCAAGTGGAATTGGAATTGCCAAAAACTATCTGGCTGAAGTATTTGCAATCATTTTTGCACTGGAATGGGCCTCAGTTTTCTCAGCAACTAAAATAGTTATCAGATCAGATTCCAAATTTGTGCTTAATGATTTTCAGAATAATAACATTCCTTGGGCTCTCAGAACTAGATGGATAAATACTATGCAGAAATTAGAATGTGTATTATTTCAGCACACCTTCAGAGAACCTAATTTCAGTGCAGATGATCTTGCAAAAAAAGCAGCAGATCTTGGAGTTGGTGTAAGAATAATTCATAATGAAAGGCCTAATTTCATCAAAAGAGTTGAAATGCCAAGTATAACCTACTATAGGTTCTGTTAAAGATTTTTTTTTTTTTTTTTTTTGCTTTTCTTGATTGTAATGGAACTTTTTAGTTCTTCTTTTGGTGTTCTGATTATGTAACTTGGTTTTTTGAGCTATTCTATTAATAAAAAATTTGTGATTGAGAAAAAAGAATATTACCGTACATGAGAATTGTAGTTTGTTACTAGTGGGAAAGAAAACAGATCTGTTAATGAGGTTAAGAAATAAGAAAAATCATGTCGCTTGATCTTCGTTTTCAAAGTTGATAACAAGCATTTCTTATAAGATCCCATTAAACTTCTATGTAGCCTTTCGATTTGGATTTTAAAAATCAAGATTTTGATTACGCGTAGTTGGCAAAGGTCTTGTTTGGTTAGTAGGTTGTATTTTGAGTCAAATCATACATTTAAACCCACCGACAAAACGCTTTTCACCTTTGAGTCTGTAAAGTTTAACACCAACCCGTTTTCTCGACGTAGTTAATTCTGAAAAAGCGGGGGTCTAACAACCACACCCAATATTTCGTTCGGCAATATGTATGGACTAACTTCAATATAATTCCAAGAGAATCAACAAGACAGTTAGACTCAATCAAGGAAAAACATCCAAGAGTTATATCTCAATTTCTTAATACAATCTGCAATCGAACAAATAGAAATATGTGAGCCCGATTGATATGAGAAATGAGTTGAATGGTATGAAAAACCAATGTTCAAGTGTCAATCAATTTCAATCAACAACCAAAGGTTGGATTTACCAATTGATTGAACTATGCACAACCTGTGATATTTTAATTATATAAACAAATATAATGCGGAAAAGAAATAACACAAACACCAGAAGTTTTGTTAACGGGGAAACCGCAAATGCAGAAACCCCACGAGACCTAGTCCAGATTTGAACACCACATAAGCCGCTACAAACACTAGCCTACTACAAGATAACTTCGGACTGGAATGTAGTTGAGCCCTAACCAAGTCTCACACCGATTAAGGTACAGTCGCGTTCCTTACGCCTATGAATCCCAGCATGACTCTACGCACTTGATTCCCTTAGATGATCTCACCCACAACTAAGAGTTGCTACGACCCAAAGTCGAAGACTTTATAAACAAATTTGTCTCCCACATAAAATTTTATTCTGATAGATAAATCTGTCTCCCACAGAAATACCTACGAAGTTTTTGTTCTGTCTTTTGATAAATCAAGGTGAACAGGAACAATTAATAATCCGGTCTCATATTCCTGAAAAACAGCCTAGAAATATCAGTCTCCTCACAATAACTTAACTATGTGGTAGTATAACAAGTTATTGTGGAATCACAAAGAATGAGACGAAAAGCTTTGTGATTACTTTTTATATCTTACCTATCGGAGATAAATCTCGAGCCAATCTTAAAGAAGATAGTACTCAATACGATATAAAAAGTAAGATCAGAATACGTAACTACAGAGAAAATAGTTGGATCTGGCTTTAGAATCCCAATGAAATGTTTAAGTCGTTAACTTATAATGGTTTTAGGAGAAACCTAGGTTAAAGGAGAATCGACTCTAGTACACAACTAGTATCACACAGGAGGTGTGGGATTAGGTTTCCCAATTGCTAGAGTTCTCCCTTATATATGCTTCAAATCAGGGTTTGATAGAATTAAAACAAACCAATCAATATTCATCGTTAAATGAAATCTTGATTTAAGATTCAAGCTAAGTTTGCTTAAAACCAAAGCAATATCTCTCCACCGTTAGATGGTCTTAACTTGTTGCACACAAATGATATGCGCTTTCATTTAGATATGGGTAACCGTACCTAAATGTGTATATTGAGTTGGCTCAACAATAGTTAACTGAAATTAACCATATGAACACTTTTATATTAACCACATTCATCTAATACTTCTATATCAAATGATAATCAAATGAATCTAATTGTGTTACTCATAGAGTTGTTCAATTGTTTATATTCTCATAGAATTATATAAGACACAATTAAAACAAAATCGGATTGATTCAAGAGAATCAATTCATGAACAATCAATTCATGTTAGAGAACTACTCAGTCGAACTCGCAAGCGTTTCTATCTCAAGCTTGTTTGTCAAGTTTAGTTACAAAAACTATAAGTCTTGATTTCTAGTCTAGTTATAGCTATGTCTCGGATTAGGATAGAACGTGTAATTGAGATTTAGACTTCACGGCGTCCATTGATTGAAGATGAAGAACTACTAAGGGGATCTTGTGGAACTTCATCAACAAAAGGTACGTGGATACTTGAACTCATCTATCACTCAGAAGTCTATTTATATTCTATCTCCTGTTGAGACAAAAGTCGTATAGATATATAGACTTTACTTTATACACATTTGATATTTCGAGCTGAATTTAACTCGCTTACATATTTCTCGAGATATGTGTTAGTAAGCTTTCGCTTTAGCCAAGTTCATCCTTTATTCGTGACGAAAGTCAAAAGATGATCATGTAAAAATCGCATGGTAACATCTTACATGATTTGTGTGAGACAGTCATTTGATGTAGACTCGGAATATTTCGTATTGATCTATTGATCACTTGAAAATTGCTTTGAAGATAATTGTTTGTATGAGACAGTTATTCCCGTCTTCTAAGAATGTTTCAATGATTAAAATGGAGTTTAGAACAATTAACCATTGATTGGATATAACACAGTATGCGTACTTGTATGCTAACTGTTGCAAGTTACTCCAAGTCTAAGAACCATAGTATGCATACCCGTATGCGTATTGGTTTAACAGTTAAAGTCCGGAAACTTAGTATGCACACCAATATGCGTACTGGCTTAACAGTTCAAGTCCGCGAATTTAGTATGCGTACCCGTTTGCATACTAATTCAACTGAGTTCGGTCGTGAACGACAGTGTGCGTACCTGTCCGCATAATGGCAGACAGACCAAGTCCTGAACTCAAAGTATGCGTACCCGTTTGCATACTTGAGTGGGTTAAGTTCTAAAATCGGTTTATTCGTGAACAAATACATTTATATAATAAGGAATGCAATCTTTTGAAAACCTTGGCTATAATGTTCATGAATTGATTCGAGTGAATCAAAATTGATTTTGCTTCAATTATGTCTTGTATACTTCTATGAGAATATAATAAAATTGAACAACTCTATAACTAGTTGAAAAAGTGGGGGTACGACAACCACACCCAATATTTCGCTTAGCAATCTGTATGGACAAACTCCAATATACTTTCTAGAGAATCAACTAGACAGTCAGACTCAATCTAGATAAAAAGTATATCAAAGAGTTTATATCTCAATCTCTCGATTTGATATATACTCAAGCAAATATAAATCAGTGAGTCTTTATCAAATACTAGAGAGATAGCTTGGATGGTACCAAAGACCAATATCCAAGTGTCAATCAATATAAATCAACAACCAAAAGGTCGGATATTCTAATTGATTGAACAACGCACAACCTGCGATATTTCAATTATATAATAAAATATAACGCGGAAAAGAAATAACACAGACACCAGAATTTTGTTAACGAAGAAACCGCAAATGCAGAAAACCCCCGGGACCTAGTCCAAATTGAATATACACTGTATTAAGCCGCTACAGACACTAGCCTACTCCAAACTAACTTCGGTCTGGACTGTAGTTGAACCTCAATCAATCTCACACTAATCCAAGGTACAGTTGTGCTCCTACGCATCTGATCCCAGCATGATGCTACGTACTTGATTCCCTTAGATGATCTCACCCAAAACTAAGAGTTGCTACGACCCAAAGTCGAAGACTTTAATAAACAAATCTGTATCACACAGAAAAGTCTACGGTAATAGATAAATCTGTCTCCCATGAATATACCTATGAGTTTTGTTCCGTCTTTTGATAAATCAAGGTGAACAGGAACCAATTGATAAACTAGACTTATATTCCCGAAGAACAACCTAGTATTATCAATCACCTCACAATAATCCTAATCGACGCAGCGAAAAAAATATTGTGGAATCACAAACGATGAGACGAAGTGTTTGTGATTACTTTTCTATCTTGCCTATCGGAGATATAAATCTCGAGCCAATTATTACAATCGTACTCGTAACGATAGAAGATGCAAGATCAGATCACACAACTAAAAGAAAAGTAGTATCGGTCTGGCTTCACAATCCCAATGAAGTCTTTAAGTCGTTAACCTGGTTTTAGAAGAAGAAACCAAAGGTTAAAGGAGAATCGACTCTAGCTATGCAACTAGTATCACACGTAAGGTGTGGGGATTAGGTTTCCCAGTTGCTAGAGTTCTCCTTTCTATAATCTTTCAAATCAAGGTTTGCAATCAATGTTAGCTTGGTAACAAAGCATTCGATATTCACCGTTAGATGAAAACCTGATTAGATTCAAGCTAATATTTCTCAACCGTTGGATTGAAAACTTACACACAAATGAAATGTCCAATTTTGAGTTTACGAACCGTTCCCAAACATTAATATTTGTTGGTTCAACAATAGTTAACCAAATGGTTAGCCATATGATCACTTTCATATCCAGCATATTCTTCTTCACCATAACTAGTTCAAATGACTCAAATGAACTAGTTAGAGAGTTGTTCAATTGCTTAGATCTTATGTAACTACACAAGACACAATCGAAGCAAAAAAAGGTTTGATTACTCGAATCGGTTCATGAACTTTATAGCCACGGTTTGCAAAAGCATTCCTTAGTTTATATAAACATGAGTTCAAATACAACCGGTTTTAGATATAACCTGCTCAAGTTCGCGGACTGGGTTCGCGGACTTAAGATCACGGAAGGAGTTCACAAACTCCAGCAGAAATTCTCGGGTCGAGAACTTCCGCCCGTTCGCGGACTGAATCAACAAAGTTCGCAAACTTTGGTTCAAGGAATAAGGACTTATACATATATGTGTTTCCACAACATTGTTTATATCCTACCAATAGTTATGTAATCTAAACTCTCATTTCAATCATTGAAACATTCTCAGAGGACGTTATGTTGTCCTTATTCATAGACCATTTTTCGTCAGAGCAATTTTCAAAGTGATTGAAACATAACATGACATTCGTCACTAGGTAAAGATGAATTTGGCTAAATCGAAAGCTTAACAACACATATTTCGAGAAATAGATAGGCGAGTTAAACTCGGCTCAAAAGAGCAAATGTGTATAAGGATAGTCTACACAACAACACGACTTTTGTCTCAAGAGTAGGAGATAGAATAGATAGACTTTTGAGTGACAGATAAGTTCAAGTCTCCACATACCTTTTAGTCGATGAATATCCACCAGTTCCTTGAGTAGTCATTCATCTTGTATGATGATTTCCATGGAGTCTTGAGCTCAACTAAACTTTCTACCCTAGTCCGAGACCTTTAGCTATGTAGAATAGAAATCAAGACTTATAGTTTTGATCACTAACATTGAAAAACATGCTTGAGATAGCAACGCATCGAGTTCGACCGAGCAATGCTCTAACAATCTTACCCTTTGTCAATTTTAGTGACAAGACTATTAATACATATGGAATACAAAAAATAAATAAATTAACTTTTGTAGCTCCTATTCCACATGCCTAATCTTCAAGATTACTCGAAATCTTCGTCACTTCCAAGTACTCCAATGATCCTAAAGGTTGTAAGTTTAGCATCATCGTTGTTGAAAATCCGTAGCTATAACAACAAGAAAACAATAGTTCTCAATCATTGTTATACAGTGTCATAGTATCATTACACAGCGTCAAAGTCCAATTGTATCACAACTTCAACAACAATACTATGGTGATATGTATCACTCCCCCTTAGTCAATACTCCATCTCACATGGAAACCACTCCCCCTTACATAATGATCTGAAAACCATATGTATTTGTAGTGTGAACTACATATTAATTCTCCCCCTTTTTGTCAATAAAATTGGCAAAGGTACAAGAACGGGATCCTAATGAAATTTCCAAAAGAGACATTTCTTGACCAAAAGAAAGCAAAAGTATATAATCTTGTTTAGATGCAATCATAAAGCCGAAGCTAAATGCATTCATCAAGGAGTTTGTAAAGATACAAGATAACCCCTACAATATTCCACAGCCGCACTCCCCACAAAGATTTGGCAATTAAGCACAAGTTCAAAAGAACTCTCCCCCATAAAATGTCATTACTGAAAGAACAACAAGAGCGACCTTAATTTCGAAAGAAAAGAAGGATTTCTTTGGACATAACAAATCACATACAAGTATGAATTTGAATCCAAAAATATTCAATTAAACTAACCACAAGAGAACCCATGATTAATTTAATCGACAAATGCTCAACATAAGTGAACTTGTGGAGACTCAAAAAATACAATTAGATTAATCACAAGAGAACCCATAATTAATCTAATCGAAATACACAACCAAACTAATCACAAAGGTAATAAATTTAATTGGTCATGCTCATCATAAGAAAAATTACGGAGCAACAACTAAATAACCAAACAAGATGATTAATTTAGTTGAATATGCTCGACATAAAGTACCTCACGGAACAACAACATAGCTAATCATAAAAATAATCAACTTGGTCGTTCTATGCTCAACATAAGACACTTTACGGAGCCTCACAGTAATACGTAAAATATGGATCAGGGAAGATCAATACTGCGAAATACACAAGGATTCATTCTATTTTCCATCACTATTCACATAACGACATTCAATAGACATAATCCTTGCAAACAAAATATTTTAACCTATCTTCCATCAATAATTGACATAATAGGCTTAACTTTTGTATTTGTCAAATGTCTATTCATTCTTTTATCAATACATGCATATCGACATACGAAAGACTTTACTTTTGACAAGGTATGGGACAATCATAGTTCACGGACGTAAACACACATATACCATAACAAATTTTCAATTTATAAAACCATAAAGATTAATACTGCAAAAATCATCTTCCAAACAAGTTTAGAATTTAATCCAATAAATCTAAAAACATGAAGATGAAACCGTTGGACATAGCAATGTGTAATCACAATAATGGCTATTCCAAACTCTAGTAATCCTTCTCAAAAATAAGAATAAATTCTCATAAGAAGTTTCCTAGGAAACAAGACAAAATCGTAATGCACATACAAGATGATTTGTCCTGATAGGGTAGAATCAATCTTTTTTGCATGGATTTACACCAATAATAGCTACCAAAGGCGTATAAAAAGATTTTCTTAACAAATAATAACATACAAAGTCAATAACGACTATGTACCATAGTTCACAAAGGACGATTGTGAACATTCAAGAATTCCATAGCACTGCGTACTACTTTCAATTCTTGAACTTCCTTCTTTGTGATTCACCAACAACATTCTTGTAAAAGCTACAAATTATCTTAGAAGAGTAGTACTCCAAGAATCCAAGTGCCCAAGTTCAAGAGAAGTGGAACAAGTGCAACGAAACGGAGCAAAATACTCAAAAACAAGAGACAGAACAAATACCAATTTTAACTCATCCAAATTCAAGGTTTCTCATATCCATTTTGAAGAGAAATCAAAGAGGAAGAGAATTCAAAAATAATGAGGTCATTTCGAGTTCGGACGAAGAAGTTACGACCAAAACAAGTTTACCGAATATCGACGTCAAGTAAGCATACGAGTTTCCAAACGAATTTTTGTATCCTGGAGCAGTATGCAGACGGGTTTTGCGAACTTAAACCCCTGGATTTTGGTTTTAAATGATGTTACGCATACTTGGTATGTGTACCATGAAGTCCAAACATCCCGAACTAATGTTTTCAAACCTAAACATTTAAGAATCTTAAACACAGATCAAGTTAGGTAGAAATGAACGATAAGCAAGGTACATGGATCATTATAATTACTCTAAGCAAATAAACACAAAAAATTCTCAAGTTTATAGACATACCTTTTTAGAAAAGTTCAATTGAATTCTACAGCCTTACTGAATATAATCTGTGCGCCCAGTTGTTGTGCTTCCCTCACCGTATACATAGCAGGGCATTTCTTGGTGATGATGCACTTTCAACAAAAACAAGTTGTATTGAGGTGAACAATGTCTTGCTCACCATGCAACCAAGAAAGAGTTTCTTTCCAACAACTCTTAAATCTTGTAATGTTGAGAAACGCCCAAGGAACTGTTTTTATAAGTTTATCAAAGAACTTCAAGAGAACCCAAAAAAATTTGTGTTTCTGATTTCTTGTTTTCCAACTTATAATAAACAGTTTCTACAGATAGTTTTTAGTACTGCGAAGGGAAATTCTTTTGATAAAAAGAGACGTCATAGATTCTTCATAAAAGAAGACAATACTACTATCTTGATAGGAAGTATCAGGAATTGAGCAATGAATCAATTCATGCTTTGAGGTTATACACTCAGATAACTGAGATTTAATTTCCTCTTATAATTCGTTTAGTTTATCACAACTAATTGGATTACGCAGAGGAGGAGCATTTCTCTCACTGATTAGTAAATCAATGTCAACCTCAACATGAATATTATTCATCATAACTTGATTTAGCCTGTCAAGAGATTCTTGCTCTTTCTGAAGGTATAAATCAACATCAAGAGATCAGCTCTCAAGCTTCTTTTCAAGCCCTGAAAACACTTCAAGGGATTTTAAACCTGGTGGAGATTTAGATAGAATTTCTTCTACATATTTTATTAAATCATTCATGGAAGGGAATTCTGAAATCCCTGGATCTGGTGGTGCATTTATTGAGATAGCACTTCTGTCCATAGAGTCAGATCGCTACAAACACAGACTTGTGAGGTCTTGAACGTGTTTGCCTGCTCTAGTACCAATTGAAAAAGTGGGGGGTACAAAAACCACACCCAATATTTCACTTAGCAATCTGTATGGACAAACTCCAATATACTTTCTAGAGAATCAACTAGACAGTCAGACTCAATCTAAATAAAAAGTATATCAAAGATTTTATATCTCAATCTCTCGATTTGATATATACTCAAGCAAATAGAAATCTGCGAGTCTTTATCAAATACTAGAGAGATAACTTGGATGGTACCAAAGACCAATATCCAAGTGTCAATCAATTTAAATCAACAACCAAAAGGTCGGATATTCTAATTGATTGAACAACGCACAACCTGCGACATTTCAATTATATAACAAAATATAACGCGAAAAAGAAATAACACAGGCACCAGAATTTTGTTAACGAGGAAACCGCAAATGCAGAAAAACCCCGGGACCTAGTCCAGATTGAACATACACTGTATTAAGCCGCTATAAACACTAGCCTACTCCAAACTAACTTCGGTCTGGACTGTAATTGATCCCCAATCAATCTCACACTGATTCAAGGTACAGTTATGCTCCTACGCCTCTGATCCCAGCAGAATGCTACGTACTTGATTCCCTTAGCTGATCTCACCCACAACTAAGAGTTGCTACGACCCAAAGTCGAAGATTTTAATAAACAAATCTGTATCACATAGAAAAGTCTACGGTAATAGATAAATCCGTCTCCGACGAATATACCTATGAGTTTTGTTCCGTCTTTTGATAAATCAAGGTGAACAGGAACCAATTGATAAACCGGACTTATATTCCCGAAGAACAACCTAGTATTATAAATCACCTCACAATAATCCTAATCGACACAGCGAAAAAAGATAGGGTTATTTGGTTTTGGGTACTTACATTTTGACCAACTTTAGTGTTTGGTCTAACATTTGTCCGGCTTTGCGTTTGTTACTTGGAAAAAACGTCGACCCGCTTTGACCGAGTTAGATGTTGATTTCTGTTTGATAAATATTAAAAAAGTAAAATACTATTCTAGTTTACTTTTATAGCCTTCTACTTTGACAAAAAAGGCTCTCCAACGCCCTAATTTATTTTCTTCCGTTGTTCATAACCCATGAACCTAAAGCTCAATTGGAAAAGCAACTACCCCAGATCTAATCAATTTCTCCTCTTCTATGCATAACCCCGTGAACAAATTCCATCATTCTGCATAACCCAACAAACCGATTCAAACAAAAACCTTACTGAAGAAGAAGCTCTCCCAAATCTAGTCTATTTCTCCCCCAAATCCAATCACAACATTCATTTCTACCCTAGCTTACTGCCATCAAACCCAACCTCAATCTATCGATCATTCTGTCATAACCAATTAAAACAACATCTTCTTCTTTTTCGATCAATTATAAGTAAGAAGAGAAAAACACCCCAAAAATAATTGTGGTGGTGTACTGTATTAGATTAAGGATTGTGGCTGACTTGATGGGTATAAATGAAATATGTTAAGGTTAGGAGAGATGGTTGTGTGTGGATTCAAGTTTCCAGCGAAGGATAACTAATAAGAAACAAAAGAATCTCAACAAACTTGTTTCCATAACCAGTTAGCAAGACGCTTATAAACTGTTCGAGAAAATGCCAGAGTGACCGTTTCTTTACAAATCCAATAGGGAAGGAACTTGGAAACGAATTTGGTTTGGATTGGTAACATGAGCAGAAACATTGAGTTCGAAATGAATTTTGGGTGAAAATTAAAGTGCAAAATCAGTTGAAGAAAGGGATCTGATGATGCTGATAGTGGTCATGTGTTAAGAAAACTAATGAAGCTTGGGTTCTGTTTGAATTCCAAATAGCAATGAGAGAGTAAGCTTAAAGAGGTGTGCAACCTTGTTTCTTATTCTTTATATGTACAACTAAAAGAAAGAACCTAGCTTACTTCATTGATTTTTATTGCTCAATGGTGAATATAGTGACTGCTGAGAGTCGGTGAAGGATTATGAGATGTGGGTTAGTTTTCAATTAGAAATCGCAACAAAAATCAATGGTATACTGAGGGAGTAAGGTTGTTACAGCTGATGTTGATATTGAATGGAGAATAAGCTGCTGCTGCGAATAGTTCTTGTCGATAGAAGTTGAGAATAGATTGTAGATCAGGACCGTACGTTAATGTGTTTGTATTATAACCATCAGATCTTAGACCTACTTCAGGGGTACACTTCTAAATTCAGTATTTTACAATATATTTATTTTATAAAATTAATTAAATTCTGGGAATAAACAGTCAACGCGGGTCAACGTTTTTTCCAAGTACCAAACGCAAAGCTGGACAAATGTTAGACCAAACACTAAAGTTGGTCAAAATGTAAGTATCAAAAACCAAATAACCCAAAAAGATATTGTGAGATCACAAACGAAGAGACGAAGTGCTTGTGATTACTTTTCTATCTTGCTTATCAGAGATATAAATCTCGAGCCAATTATTACAATCGTACTCGTAACGATAGAAGATGCAAGATCAGATCACACAACTACAAGGAAAGTGGTATCGGTCTGGCTTCACAATCCCAATGAAGTCTTTAAGTCGTTAACCTGGTTTTAGAAGAAGAAACCAAAGGTTAAAGGAGAATCGACTCTAGATATGCAACTAGTATCACACGTAAGGTGTGGGGATTAGGTTTCCCAGTTGCTAGAGTTCTCCTTTATATAGTCTTTCAAATCAGGGTTTGCAATCAATGTTAGCTTGGTAACAAAGCATTCAATATTCACCGTTAGATGAAAACTTGATTAGATTCAAGCTAATATTTCTCAACCGTTGGATCGAAAACTTAGCTTGTTACACACAAATGAAATGTCCAATTTTGGGTTTACGAACCGTTCCCAAACATTAACATTTGTTGGTTCAACAATAGTTAACCAAATGGTTAGCCATATGATCAATTTCATATCCACATATTCTTCTTCACCATAACTAGTTCAAATGACTCAAATGAACTAGTTAGAGAGTTGTTCAATTGCTTAGATATTATGTAACTACACAAGACACAATCGAAGCAAAAAAGTTTTGATTCACTCGAATCGGTTCATGAACTTTATAGCCACGATTTGCAAAAGCATTCCTTATTTTATATAAACATGAGTTCAAGAACAACCGGTTTTAGATATAATCTGCTCAAGTTCGCGGACTGGGTTCGCGGACTTAAGCTCACGGAAGGAGTTCACAAACTCCAGCAGAAATTCTCGGGTCGAGAACTTCAGCCAGTTTGCGGAATGAGTTCGCGGACTTGGCTCACGCCACATTCCGTTTCTCTTGATCAACAAAGTTCGCAAACTTTGGTTCAAGGAATAAGGACTTATACATATATGTGTTTCCACAACAATGCTTATATCCTACCAATGCTTATGTAACCTAAACTCTCATTTCAATCATTGAAACATTCTCAGAGGACGTTATGTAGTCGTTATTCACAAACCATTTTTCATCAGAGCATTTTTCAAAGTGATTGAAACATAATATGACATTCATCACTTGGAAAAGATGATTTTGGCTAAAGAGAAAGCTTACCAACACATATTTCGAAAAATAGATAGGCGAGTTAAACTCGGCTCGAAATAGCAATGTGTATAATGAAAGTCTATACAACAACATGATTTTTGTCTCAAGAGTAGGAGATAGAATAGATAGATTTTTGAGTGACAGATAAGTTCAAGTCTCCACATACCTTTTAGTCGATGAAGATCCACCAGTTCCTTGAGTAGTCCTCCGTCTTGTATGATGATTGCCATGGAGTCTTGAGCTCAACTACACTTTCTATCCTAGTCCGAGACCTTTAGCTATGTAGGCTATAAATCAAGACTTATAGTTTTGATTACTAACATTGACAAGCATGCTTGAGATAACAACGCATGCGAGTTCGACCGAGCAATGCTCTAACACTAGTTTCATTTGAGTCATTTGAAATAGTTGTGATTGAGATGAACAAGGTTGCTACGGAAGTGTTCATATGGATAACTTCGGTTAACTATTGTTGAGCCAACCAAGTGTACACGTTTAGATACGGTTACCTATATCTAAATGAAGGCACATTTCATTTGTGTGTAACAAGCTAAGTCAATCTAACGGCTGAAATATTTTAGCTTGACTTTAATCAGGTTTTCATCTAACGGTGAATATTGAATGCTTTGTTACCAAGGTAGCATTGATTGCAAACCCTGATTTGAAGACTATATAAGGGACAACTGGGAAACCTAATCCTCACACCTCCTGTGTGATACTAGTTTCGACTAGAGTCGATTCTCCTTTAACCTAGGTTTTTCCTAAAACCATTATAGGTTAACGACTTAAAGACGTCATTGGGATTCTGAAGCCAGACCCAACTATTTTCTTTGTAGTTGCCTAATCTGATCTTACTTTGTTATATCGTATTGAGTACTATCTTCTCTAAGATTTGCTCGAGTAGTCTCTGATAGGTAAGATAAAAAGTAATCACAAAGCTCTTCGTCTCATTCTTTGTGATTCCACAATAACTTGTTTCGCTACCATACGATTAAGATTATTGTGAGGTGATTGATATTACTAGGCTGTTCGTCGGGAATATAAGTCCGGTGTATCAATTGGTTCATGTTCACCTTGATTTATCAAAAGACGTAACAAAAACTCGTAGGTATTTCTGTGGGAGATAGATTTATCTATTCAATATACTTTTCTGTGTGAGACAAATTTGTTTATCAAGTCTTCAACTTTGGGTCGTAGTAACTCTTAGTTGTGGGTGAGATCAGCTAAGGGAATCAAGTGCGTAGAGTCTTGCTGGGATTCAGAGGCGTAAGGAACGCGATTGTACCTTAATCAGTGTGAGATTGGTTATGGATCAACTACATTCCAGTACGAAGTTAACTTGTAGTAGGCTAGAGAGTTTAATACAGTGTGGTGTTGGAATTTATACTAGGTTTTTCTGCATTTGCGGTTTCCTCGTTAACAAAATTTCGGGTGTCTGTGTTATTTATTTTCCGCATTATATTTTATATATAATTGAAATATCACAGGTTATGCATAGTTCAATCAATTGGTAAATCCAACCTTTGGTTATTGATTGAAATTGATTGACACTTGGATATTGTTCTTTGGTATCATCAAAGTTATTTATCATATTAATCTGAATCACAGATTTTTATCTGTTCGATTGCAGATTGATTTGAGAAATTGAGATATAACTCTTGGATATATTTTCCTTGATTGAGTCTGACTGTCTAGTTGATTCCCTTGGAATTATATTGGAGTTAGTCCATACAGATTGCCTAAACGAAATACTGGATGTGGTTGTTAGACCCCCGCTTTTTCAGTTCATGAGTATGAAATCATATTTAAACGATTTTAGAACTTAAACCAACTTAGTTTGCAAATGGGCACGCAAAGTTAAGTTCCGGACTTTGGTCTTGTCCGACAGTTCGCAAACGGGTATGCATACTGTCGTCCCGGACCTAACTCAGGTAGAACCGTTCGCATACTGGTATGCATACTTGGTTCCCGGACTTTAAAAGTTAAAATCGTTCGCATACTGGTATGGAAACTTGGTTTCCGTACCTGAATCATACATCTGCACACTGGTATGCATACTGTGCTATATCCAAACAATGGTTAATTGTTCTGAACTCCCATTTCAATCATTGAAACATCCTTAGAAGATGACAATAGTTGTTTCACACAAAATATTAGCTTATAAGTAATTTTTAAGTGATCGAATAATCAATACAAAACATTTCGAGTCTATATCAAATGACTGTCTCACACAAATCATGTAAGATGTTTTAAGCAATTTTCACATGATCGTCTTTTGACTCATTATTTAGTTTCCAACAAATAAAATGTTTCCAACTAAACTCGTCAAGAATAATGATGAATGTAGCTAAAACAAAAAGCTTCCAACACATATTTAGAGAAAGATAAAAGCGAGTTAAACTCAGCTCGAAATATCAAATGTGTATAATGTAAAAGTCTATATAGCTATACGACTTAGTCTCGATAGGAGATAAAATAGAATAGACTTCTGAGTGATAGATAAGTTTTAGTCTCCATATACTTTTTGTTGATGAAGTTCCTCCATGCTCTCCTCAGTAGATCTTCGTCTTCAATCGATGAACGTCGGGAAGTCTAAAGCTCAATTACACATTTTATCCTAGTTCGAGACATAGCTATAAGTATACTAGAAATCAAGACTTATAATTTTGATCACCTAAACTTGCTAAACAAGCTTGAGATAGAAACTCTTGTGAGTTCGACCGAGAAATACTCTAACTAATTATATACGTCTAAGATCTATCATCGGGACTATATGTGGTAGTACTTGTAATATGGACAATGATTATCCACATGATCAGGAAACTATGTTGTCTAAAGTCTGGAATTGTTAATGGAAGTGTCTGTCGTTTGAAGGCACAATGAAAGGAATATTTCGATGAAATTTTCAATACATGGGGCGACACTCCTTCACTCAATCTTGTGGGCTCGATCGAACCTGTGGACTCGTCCGAGGGCGCCGTCAGTAACATCCATGAGAGCGAGATAAAAGAGGCCTTAAGAGAAACTAAAAAAAGGGATGGCGTTGGGACCTGATATCATACCTATCAAAGTATGGAAGTGCCTGGGAGATTAAGGGATAATCTAGATGACCAAGCTACTCAATAGTATCTTCCGCTCAAACGGATGCCGAATGAATGACGAAGAAGCGTAATCGTACCAATATTTAAAAATAAAGGGGATATCCAGAGGTGCACAAATTACACGCATAAAATTGATGAGCCACACAAAGAATCTACGGGAATGCCTCATCGATCGTCGTTTACGAAGAGAAACTTGTGTAACGAAGAACCAATTGGGTATTATGCCTGTAAGATCGACACATAAGCGATTTTCCTAGTTAGGAAACTAATGAAACGTTACCAGGAACAAAATAAAAACTTGCACAAGGTATTCATTGACCTCGAGAAAGCTTACGACAAAGTCCCGCAGGAGGTGATGTGGCGAGCACTCGGACAGAAGAAGATATCTCCAAAATACATAACCTTAATCAAGGATATGTACGAGGAGTACTCACTGGTGTTCAGAGGTGTGGCAGAATTTCGAACGATTTCTTGATCAAGATATGGCTACAACAGGGATCATCCTTGAGTCATTACAGATTTGGTTTAGTAATAGACAAAGTTACGAGGGACATACAGGGTGAGATATTTTGGTGTATGCTCTTCGCAGATGATGTGGCGCTAATTGGAGAATCAAAGAAAGAGGTGGAGGATAAACTAGAGTGGTGGCGGAAAACTATAGAATCGAAGGGCTTCAGACTCATTAGGACCAAGACTGAATATCTAAGGTGCGATTTCGACGACACCAGGTCTGATGTCGGGGATGTTTTGTTAGACGAGCAGCTCGTGCCAAGGAAGGACTCCTTCCAATATTTGGGATCGATAATCCAAATTGATGGTGATATCGGTGAGGACATTAGACATAAAACCTAGGCAGGGTGGGAAAATGGAGATTAGCAACGAGTGTCATGTGTGACAGAAAAGTCCCAGCAAAGCTAAAAGGAAAGTTATATAAAACGTCGATCCCACCTATGACGCTATATAGAGTGGAATATTGGCGACTAAAAACCAGCACATCAGAGAACTGCATGCAACAGAAATGTGGATGCTGAGGTGGGCTTGCAGAAACACGGGGCATGACCGAATAAGGAATGAATGTATACGAAACAAGCTTGGGGTAGCACTGATAGAAGAGATGCTCACCCAACACCGGTTGCGCTGGTTTGGGAATCTCTAGCGACGACCACCAGATGCTCCAGTTCGCGTAGGACGCATCAAACTGGTGGAAGGAAGGATGAAGCATAGAGATAGACCGAAACTGACTTGGGATGAACTGTTCAAAGAGGACCTAAGCCGGCAGAACTTGGCGGAAAACCTGGCGCTCGATAGAAGTGCGTGGAGAGCAGCGATCCATATGAAAGATGTATGTCAAAGAGTACGTGAACTGATTTCCTTATTTTTGATTTTCGATTGTCCCTTTTTGCAGGATTTTGTTAACCGTGAACTTGTAAACCACCATGGCAGAATTGTGAAGGGGGTGACTCCCCCCGTAGCTCTGCAACTTGCAGGATTGTGAAGGGGGACTCCCCCACTAGCCCTGTAGCCGGGACATGGATTAAGTAGCTACTCTAATGGTCGAGAATGCATAATCCCATTAAAGTGGTGACTACTTCACCCTCTGTACCAAAATGAACGCGGACGAAATTTGTCAAGTATTTGATCCTGCCTTAGTGCAGGTAGTGTCTAGGAGGGTAAGCCGGTGTAAAAAAAATTCCACCCTTTTATGAAGCCTACATGAGACTTATTCCTGGACAATAGGCTTCAGTTATCGGAGGTTGTATTGATAATTTAATGTCGAGAACAATAATAGAGGCCTTGAGAATTGAAATAGATTGGTATCGGCATCCATTTCAAATAGAATGTGCCAAAAACGGAGTAATTACTTGTATCGGTGTTTGTAGGTTTACCATTTTCAATTTGTAAGTATTATTCTGACACCGTTATTTGTGAAGTGGTTAACATAAATGTTAGTGATGTCGTATTGAGTAGTCCATGGTTAAATAATGTCCATGTTGTTCATAGCCGTCGAAAAAGTATTTATGAATTTATGTGGGGAAAAACCAAGATCATGCTAATGTCGTGTAAACAACCGATGGGGAGTCGAAATAGGTAGGCTTTGAAAGCTCACTAGTTACAACAGGTGATCCTGAGTTTTAAGACAATCTTGGTGAGGTTGAACGCGGCATCAATAATGATGTACATTCAATTAATCAAGTGATAACGATCAGATGTTCAAGGATAATTCTCTTCAAATGAATATAGTTGCAGGTGGTTGTTCCCAAAATCTCATATGCAGACTTGTTTGCCAAGTTTAGTGATAATATATCCAACTCTTATGGATCTCGAATGGACATTGTATATGTGGAAGTACTCATGGAAATTTCTTTACCGTAACATTATGATAAATCGACGTCAATTATCAACTTGGTGTATGCATTTAAAAATCTTATAGTTGAATTTGAATCACGAACACTTCGATGATTCCGATGCATAATTCAAGGGTAGCTGTGTTTCAAGTGGGAGTACTAAAATTTTATTTTCCATTTCAATATAAACTGAAGACGATTTTTGTCGCAGTGCGGGTACGAGACATGTCTTCACAAGTTATTCATATATATTAACAAGATATGGATATATCTTAGGTATTTGTTAGTTTTGGTATTTTAATTATTAGGATAAGGGATAATTGGTGTTTAGTACTCAAGTTTATACCAGCACTAGGTTTTGGTCTAACATTTGTTCAACGTTAGGGTTTGGTACCTGGACTGAACGTTGACCATCATTGACTAGGTTAAATGTTGATTTATGTTTTAAAATTATTAAATAGATTAAAAACTAAAATTTACAATTAAATAAAAATTAAATTAAACATGAATTTACTACTATAGCCTAACATTTTTAGATCATAGTTTCTTCTTCTCATCCTTTTTCACAGCGCGACCACCACCTTGTTTCTTCTTCACAACACGACCACCACCTCACTTTCTCTGTCTCTTTTTTTCCGTACCACTTCAACTGGTGTAAAACCACTCCTCCATAATCACCACCACCAGTTTGAACAAATCAACAATTGAGGTTTTGATTCAGTGAAATTTGGTTTTCGATTTAGCGATATTGGGTTTTAAATTGATTCATAAATTGGGGGTCTGATTTGATTCGAGAAAATGAGGTTTTGATTGATTCAGCACTTGGGGTTTCCATTTAAGGAAATTGAGGGTTTGTTTGATTCAGAATTTTGGGTTTCCATTTAGTGAAATTGGGGTTTGATTTAATCGGTAAATTGGGGTTCTGTTTAATTCAAAAATTCAGGGTTTGTTTGATTCAAAAAATTAGGGGTTTGCTACTGAGAATTCGGGTTTTGTAGGGAAGAAAGATGACATACACTAATTCGATTGTTTGATTTTAAAGAATAACAAAGAGTTCTGGTGGTTGATGCCGAAAAAATGTATGGAGAAATAAGGTAGAAAGAGATGATGTCGGCTGGGTCTTAAAGGAGAAACGTATGTGAAAAAAGATGACCCAAATTCAATTGAGTTTTGAAATTGAATGATTTTGTAAGAAAGGGTTTGAGTTGATTTTAAAATCGGCAGTCACAGATCGAAATTGACTAGATTTATTGAAGTTTTTGGGTTAGAAATGGATTTGGTGAATATGTAAAACTACTGTTGTTAGCTGAGAACTTACAAGGAAGAAATTAAGAAAGTGATTGTATTGTTTCTGGAGCTAGAGCCCGTGACAATAACTTGTTGGGTGAGTTCGTCTTGCAAAGGAATTCGTCCAACACCTCTTGGTGTTCCTAAATTCACAGTATGTTTTCATATGAATGAAGATGTTTATATTGAATGTGTATGCTGGAGGAGAAGACAACAGTATTGGTGTTTGTCGAGGATTTGAGAAGTTGAAGAAGTTCCTTGCTGTTGGTGTTCCTAATTGTTTTTGTTTCCCACCGTTGAATATTAGACCCACTTCAGGGCTAGACTTGTAAATTCAGTATTTTTATAATTTTTTATTTTACAAAATTAATTAAAGTCAGGTCACAAACAGTCAACGTCCAGTCCAGGTACCAAATCCTGACGTTGGACAAATGTTAGACCAAAGCCTATTGTTGGTCTAAATCTGAGTACTAAACACCAATTATCCCTTAGGATAATGAGTTTTTTATGCATCATATACCGTTCCACTTTACTTGATGTTTTAAGGTTTATTTTCTGTTCCAAAATAGATGAGAGTTTTAATATTTCCCCCAAATTTTCTCTAATTACCCTTGCTTTGGAATCATACCAGAGCGTGAATTCTCATCGTAGACAACACACAAACAATTTCTAATCTATAAAAATTTGGTACATTCCTAGTAAATTACAATGGAATTGGTAAATTTCCCTAGAATCTAGAAACTAAAAACTAGGGCATTTAATTTTTTAAGAAGGTATTAATATGGATAGAATTGGAAAATTTTAACTTTCTCTGATGTTCCTAAATCTGCATGAAAAATTCTATAACATTAAGTAAAATGGAACATAGGGAGTATTGTTTAAAAATGAATTCAGTAAAATTATTTCTGCTTCTAGTATTCAAATGCCTTTCAGGGAACTAGTGTCATCTCACTCATGACGCCTTCAACATTAAACCATCCATACCATTTTTTATTTTTTTTGACAAAGGAAAATTTCATTAAAGAAAGTAATCAGTCATAAAGGCATGACAAATTACAAGAGAAAAAAGCATCCGAAAGCTCAAGCTAACAAAGCTTCCCAATTACATATGATTGTACTTAAAGAAAAGTTCTCAAAAACCTTAATACATCTACACCAGTTATAGATTGTGCATTTTACTGCACTGATCAACTGGTTAATACTCCTTCTTCTGTTACCATCTATACCATCGTTCTGAAACCTTACATGGCCACGAAATCAATCGTTCCACTAACTGAATTTCTTCGTCTTCTAATAACACGTAGTCATCTTCATTTCCTATAGGTTATTCATCCCCAACTCTTTCAATAATACAAACAACAGGCGTAAAAATTACCGAAACATCCGGTGTTTCCGGCATTTTGGCTGCAACATCAACTGATATCCTCTCACTGATGCGTTCAATATAAGAGCAAGTCTTATGGTGGAATCCATCCATCTTCCATCTTCCACGCCATCTCAGCACTTGGAATTGTAGATGGAAGTGCAAGTGTAGTGGTGGAATAGTAGAAACGCTATTCTTAATAGCGCTAAGTGTTATTCTTAATAACACTAAGTAGAGCTATTAAGAATAGCGCTACCTTGTGCTATTAAGAATAGAGCTTTTTTTCAGCCGTTAGATTTTCAACAACTCATCTTAAATCTACGGATAAAAAAAAGTTCTATTCTTAATAGCGCTCAGTGCTATTAAGAATAGAGCTCAACTCTATTCTTATTAGCGTTTTTCGTCTTTTAACGCGCTATTCTTAATAACGTTTTATGCTATTCTTATTAGCGTTTCCATGGATTCCACGGATCCTTCCACCAAATCATGGAATCCTGCTTGGATTTTCTGTGGAAGACCCCAACTTGGAAGCCACTAGACTTGACATTTCATGGTTTTTCCACACTTGAAATAGCATGGATTCCACCATAACACTTGCTCTAAACGTCGTCATAAACCTCCATTCCACATAGTAAATTTTCAACCTTAAACTTGATATACTCTGTCGTGGAAAAGAAATTGATAAGCATTCCTTGTGTATCAAATTTGCTGTTTATAGACTGCCATTACTACATGGTATCCCCTTAATGTATCTTCTCTCGAGGTTAATTCGTATTTCCTAAAATGACTTTTTATCTGTAGTACTATATGTATCAACACGAAGTTGATATTCTGACGGGTACCTCTTAAACGTAGAAGTTTTGTCTCTCTCCATATGCAAAATGAATCTAAGTTGGATGAAAATTTGTTGGTGAAAAACAATATGATACATTGTGACTACTAGTAGTATTTATAGTGTTGCTTTGGCAATTTCTGTTTCCCACGAGGAACACAGATTCTTATCAGAAACCTGAAACAAGTCGAATTCATGAACCTGAAACAAACCAAGACGGTGATGAGAGGAGGTAGAGTATTCTGACAGTGGCAGTGGAATTGTCGACAGTGCATTGTTGCCCAATGGGGAGTTGATATCAACATTTTCTGACGTTACCGAGGTAAGTGTGTCAGAAGTTGGTCATTATTTTTGGTCAGTCACCCCAAATCCAGAAATGCTCCCAGATGATGGTGAAACTTCTGACTCTGACAATGAAGATGAGGATTTTGATAAAGAGGTGGAAGCAATTTTCCGAAGGGCAGTTCATGGTCCGGACCAAAAGAATGTAATCCTAGAATTGAATTTAGTAAGGATTCGGCACAATATGGACACATCGGATTCTGCTGCGGCACTTTTTTGGTCAGTGATGAAATTGGCCTTAGAAGCTCCACATGATACCAAACGTGAATTATTAAAAAATGCTGACAGAGTAATCACAACATGGCAGGATCTTTTGCAACGTCACGTGAAGTCCTCAGATGAGCAGATTGAAGTCATAATGACATTCGAAGAGATGTGTTTGCACAAGATTTTGCTCCAATATCTGCTGAGATGTTGCATGAATTGTATGAAATGAATATTCTGATTGAAGATGCTATTCTGCAATGGGCATCTGATAAGTCGGCCGCAGATTCGTCCAATAAAATGTTTGTTAATCAGTCACAAAGTTTTATTGATTGGTTGAAAGAGGCAGAAGAAGAAGAATGCTGATAGTGATTTAAATGTTCTTCCTTGATCAATTTATTCACCCTGTAATGTATTTTTTCACCAATTCAAACAGAACTTTTTGTTTGTTCCAGGAAATAATTTAGTCTTATACAGAATCCATCAGTTTTTTGCTTAAGAATCTCTTACTAGAATTTTCATTTTCCAAAGCCTGGGAATTTGATGCATAGGACTTAGGAGACTAGCTTTTCATTGTTTTCCAAGGGACTTTGGAAGCTGCAAAGACTCATGTCAGATAGCATGCTGTCAAATGTGAATGGGTCACTTTGTGTGATGCAATTTTCCAGAAACAAGGAATTGATGGTGAATTTGACCAATTTGAATAATCAGTAACCACAATTGGATTTTCAAATGTGACTTCTTGGAAGTTGTATAGGCCATTAATGAGGAAGGAACAGTTTTCTTGTTTGGGCAGTCAATAGACTTTTTTTATATTTCCAGAGGTGTTTATGAACAGCCAGTTTTATTTCAACAAACTCATCTCTTTCACTCATCAAACTGTGAAAAATTCTTCTACTACTCATTAGAAAATGTCTGTTCCATCTCTTGCGAACGATACTTCGGATAAGCTGCTGAAGGTTATATATCCCCTCTACAGTTTAGGTAGCCTGTCAGATCAGGTTGCACATGCTCATAAGAATGGCTTTGATGCAAATGCTTTATACAAGCACATTTTCAAGGTTGTTCAAAACAATAGAATGCATCCACTAATGGTCGTCATCGAAATAACAGAACTTGTTACAGATGGCCTCTTAAAAGGAAATATTAGCGAAGATGAAATCGAAAAGCTTGTTCCCCATGGAAAACAAAGGATCAGAGGATTGAATAAGAAATGGGGATTCTATACAAGAAAGAACGCCAGAGAGAAGGAGAATCTTCGACCAGCTACTCTGACATATTGCAGAATGATTTGTTTATTTCCTCAAATTGCTAGTCTGACATTATTTCGTCATGGCCATTCTTGCTACTTCGCAAACAAATTTCCTAATGATGCAGGAATATATCCAGCACAGACTTTCAAGCTTCCTATGGCAATGAAGCATTTGGGTTTTGGTGGACTTATTCCGAATGGAGTAAGTAATGCGCTTTATAATAAAGTTCTTGAGGTTCCTAGTTTAGCTTTCATGGTTGAATTCAACCTTATGGGAAACCCTGACCGGAATGAGACTTTTTCGGCTGCGTATGAAGATCAGAAGCCTTACATGAAAGCTGCCAAGGGTGGTCCTATAATTGATACTGACAGGATCGCATTCTTGATAATGCTGGAATTGGAACTGTTGAAGCAGTGACTAGGATTGTTGAAGTTGCTAATTCAGCTATGATTGCATGTGGTGCTCAGACTAGATACAGCATGAGTTCTTTCCAGCCATTAATCCAAGGAACAAAGATAAAGTTTGTCGAGGACGATACTGTTTATGCTCATGCTGTGACAGAAACAGTAGAAATAGCTGATTCTCTAGTAATCAAAGCATCTTCAATGCTACATTTTTCTGTGACAGTAACTGTCAATAATGATAACAATTCTCGGGCGTAAATGATACCATTAAGGATGCAAAGAGCTGAAGAGTTGGAGGGTAATGTAGCAGTGGAGGCATCAAATGGGCATTGCAACTGTCGCTCCAATCCAGAGAACTTGTGGCTGGATATTCTTATCTGGAGCATCTAGTTTGTTTGTTTTTTCAACGCACTAAATTTATATTTTACAACTTTTTGTAATAGGCTGCTAAGCCTTTCCTTGAGTTTGGCATGTCTTCTATCTTTGTTTTAAGTGGATTCAGTTCCTCTGAAAATTGGCACTTTCAGTTTTATTTTACTTTCTGGATGGCACTGTTCCTAGTTTCTCTTTAAAGTATAGATTTGCGCATCATATGTTTAGGAATTAAGAAACGCAGAAAAACTTGTTGTGATTTAAGAATTTGATATCCAAAACAGGATAATTAGAAAGTTGAGTGGGAAAACAAAGGGGTGCAAAGAAGTTTTGGGTGCAACTTATAACCAACATTGAGTTTACAACACAGATGAGTACTGGGAAACTGCATAAATCAAGCTCGGAACGACCCTTCATTTTCATCTCATTTAAACAGCACTTAATCTCAACATACTCCTTAAACGTCAAGGTTGGCATATGAGTTAAGTTAGTCAAAATGTTTCCTATTGATGGCTCAATCAGTCGTCTATATTTACTGAGAAGTAGTTGTGCACATATCTGCTGCTTAAAAGCCAAATATGCACTTTTTTTTATAGGTAGCCCGGTTGTCATTTATCTTGTCTATTTGAGGGTTCTTAGCAGTTAGCAGTATGTCCTTAAATCTGCTGTGTGTTAGACATGTTAACCCAAAAATAAAATCTGGGCCATTTTGGAAGAAAAAGAGTTGGTTGGATGTATAGGTCAGTAGGTTAAGTTGCTGGAACAAGGAATTAATGAAAGTATTTGACCAGTTTGAATAAGCACAATTAGATTTTCCAAAAATTGGAAGTTGTGTAGATTAATTTTTTTTGACAGGTTAAGTTGTGTAGATTAAGAATACGAAGATATGGTCATTGATGAGGAAGGGGAAAAGGTTTTTTCTTTTCTTTGGACTTTGGAGCAATTTACGACAGGAGATACTCATAATCATATACTAGTACCCCCGTCTGGCCAGACTGCGCAGCTCATGACGGCTATGATGCAAACAGATTATTAGAGATAACGGTAGTGTGGATGAAATAATAGAAGTTGAATGTGATCTGTTAAAAGGAAATATTAGAGAAGACCAGATTGAGAACACCGCTCCAGCTTGAAAAGAAAGGATCGAAGAGTTGATCAAGAAATGGGGATTCTGTACAGCGAAGAAGGCCTTCAAATTTCCTGATAACTCAGTGGAAACTTTCAAGCTTCCAAGTTCGAATAGCAATGAGTTTAGGGCTTGGTGGACTTATCAGTATGATGATGCGCTTCCAATAGCAATGAAGCATTTAGGGTTTGGTGAACTTAACAGTATAACAAAATTTCTGGAGGCTGAGTATAAGCCAGAAAGCTTATATGCATGCTGTCAAGAACAGTTCTATGACTGATAGTCTGATACTAACAGGATTGCCTTCTTGACAAGTCTGGGATTGGAAAGCTGTTGAATCCACCAGATTTCTCGAGGCAACCTGGCCAAGAACCCTAGTTCACAAAGGAGAAAAGAAAAGGGGCAAATACAGGTAACAAATGAATGTACTGACAAAAGAGTTGATAAAATATACTGAGACTATCTTATCACATTTTTATTGCATTTGCAAGAGCATTAAGATAAAAAAGAAACAAACAAAAAAACAACAGAATGTTTGAAAGCTTCAATGTCGTTCGCCCCCAATGAGAAGTTTACTAACAAGTTTAATATCCAGAGTTATCTACTAAAAATTAATGATCATGGCTTTTGACCTCGAAGAGACCATCAGGACCTGGTTAAAAGCACAAACAAAAGGAAGATTAGTCTTTTAGTTCCTGAAATTGTTTAACAAAATCACATTAGTTAGTGATGATGGATCATTCAAAAGCCACCAAGCGATGCAAAAGCATATTTTGTCTACTAAAATATTTTTTATTTTTCTTTAAAGAAAATCGTAAAAGAAAACATCTGAGTAACATTGCACTATATGCGTAGAAAAGTAGGCACCATTCATATAGATAGAAAGTAATGGACTCAGCTATGAAATATATCAGAAAGTTTATACTACTCATGCTTCCGTAAGAAACTGACTTAGTAAAAGAAAGCACATGTACAACAACTTGCAAGCACATGAAAAGTGTTCTATCAGTAGCAACTGCAGACACCAGTTTTGGATAGATAAGATATGTCTGCTAAAAGATTCATATAGTTGAACATTAAGAGCATTTCATGCCAGCCCCATCCTACCAAACTAATTACTCTACAGCCTTCAATAATTTCTTTGAAAGAAAGATGATTACTGTCAATTGTAATTTATATAAACCTTACCATTGCTGGTATATGTATATTAAAACAAAACTGTAATATAGGCGGTAAGCACATTCAGTCTATTTGAAGTGATTGTTAACATATTTAGACTATTCAAAGTGATTGTTAATAGAACCTATACTACCTACTGGATTTCCGTTCTCTACAAGCAACAGTTTCCAAAATACTAAAATTTCCAGTTCCTCGATAAAGTTTCGTAAGTTTTTCACTTCAGGCATACAATTTTACAACTAAACCTACCAATGTTCAAAGAAATATAGATCTAAAAGTTACCAGCAGGCATACACTCAATGATAACATATGACGTGACTGAACTCAGTTTTAAACAGAAGCATCAATCTAAAATTCGAATACATCAATCAACATATGTTGATGTGACCTATAATTTGGTTAAATGGATATAACTCGCTGTATTTGCAGACTAAAGAGCAATAGTTTATTAAACAGAATGGACAACATAAGGTTTAGATGCTGTCCAATACTCAAACCACAAGCGCCTTTGCTAGAAATGGATATCTAGCTATCATAGGAATCAAGTAAAAATAAACTCACCCCATGGGAACTCCTTGTTTCGGATGCGCATGTAAGGATATGCCTGCAGAAAACAAAAATAAGTATAATCAAGTTCCACCACTTTAACAGATTTTCACAAATCAATAAGATATCGACACTGAATCTAAATCGTTAAAGAAATCTATCGAAAGATGAATAGAAAACACTTACTGGTTGCTCCTCCCCATGGGGATGACCCTTTGACAAAGTCCAGACAGCAAAAGCAGTGCAACCCACAATTCCAGCGTATGAAATCTTTTCCCATTTCGCCGCTTCATCTATAAATCAAATTGAAAATTCCAAAGCAAAACTATTAGATGAATCATCATCACAACTAAGATAGAAACCCCCTAATCAATCATGAAATGGAGGTTTTATAGAATGAAACCCTAAAATCGGCTTAAAAAATTGAGAGAATCAGAGGCTTACGGGCATCATCGTGATGAGCTGAGGACGAGAAGTTCCTCTTGGTTGGAACGCTGCTACGTCCGCCTCTGCGAAGAGCAGATTGAAAACCGGATCTCACCATTGACATCGCCATTTCTCTTCGCTTTCTCTCAATCTAAAACTCTTGTTTCTCTTTCTACTTATTTTTTCTATTTCTCAGTATTTCGTTTTATACCGGATGAACACTAATCTCTAGGAAAATTATAAATGATGATTGGGGTGTTCAAGGACCCACTTAGAAGTAGGTAACTAACACCCTCTCTTTTTCCATTCGGTATGTTTCCTACGTGGATGGGTTGACTCAGTGAGTAAGACGAGTACTTAAATAGTCAGGTCGAATGAACCAGATAAACTCGTGACCGAGTGGAAGAACACAAACCCGCAGTTAGTAACGGAGTTAGCTGTGGCACCTCAGATAATTGGAGCGTCACCAAGTCTTGATCTGAGGACCTTCAACAAAACACAGTAATTACTGCAGTAAAACAAGACGCATCACCGTTAACCAGATGCATAATGTTCAAGCCAGATTAGAGTTTTTTTATCTTTCTGCCAGAGATGTTTTCTTGGGGTGCTAAAGGGGCATGGTTCATATGCTGCACTGTATTGGACAATTGAGTAAAAATGTTGAACCTTCATCACACAAATGGTACGATCTTGCTCTAGAGCCATTCCATTGTAAAAATGTTAATTGATCAGAGTTGTAAAAATCTTAGTTGATCAGAGTTACTCATATATGTAGGATACAAACAGATTCATGGGTCGAATTCAGACCCGTATAAATATCCCCCAACATGCAGTCTGACTCTAACATTAAGCAATAAACAGTATGAATTGCACTGACCAAATGGTAGGTTCATTGGCCAAAACCCAGTGTTTTATAATGTACAACTGAAAGAAGAAGATCAGCACAAATAGAAGATCACAATCAGATCTTTACCCTCGACAAAAGAATGAAACTAGTGTTGCGCGAGCGTAGTTTTTAAACGGTTTTTGAGACGGCCTTTGGCTGGTGTGAATTCCACTGCAATAACATCCACACGATTGATGTGCCTGATAAAAAAATATAACGCATCACAGTGTCAAGACCGCAACCATTCTACAAGAGGCTTCTATGTATAGAAGAAGAACAGAAAACACATTACAGTATCATGACTGCAACCATTGTATAATCTATTAAGAAGAAGAAGAAGATATCTCAGCACCTAAAGACTTTACTAGTATATGCAGTATGAGTTCGTTAAGCTGTATTTGTCTTCCAAAAATTACAACAAGTAAACTGTATTGTCCAAAGATAATCACCAAACTGTTAATATCAGATTAGCCAAACAACAATATCATTTCGGGGATTATACCACTTGTTACAGACTAGTGAATTAAGCTTCAACTGAACACTGCAATGATTGAAGGACAAACCATAAGATATCTTCCTAGTTACTCTTGTACACTCTCGGCTATGCACCAAGCTGATTCAAGGACAACCCATAAGATATTTTTCTGTAACTAAGCACCAAGGTAAACCAACCATAAAAGACGTCTCTAGTTCATAGCATGCAAATTTGGAGCTTCCTAGTTACTCTTGTATACTAGGCTATGCACCAAGCTGATAAGAAGAAAAGAGGCGGAACCTATTTTAATATCTAGTCAAATAAATAACAACTGTCTCATGCATTGCGCACAACCTACAGATCGCAGTTTCAGACCAATTAGGACTTCTGGGGTTCCACGGTGTGAATGTTGAAAAATCAAGTGTAGTAAACATTTCAGGATGCTACATGTTAATACCACCATATATCACAGCATTTGCAACTATCATGTATTTTAGAGTAGTCAAATAAGGAACAGTTGTATCATGCATTGGGCACAACCTACAGATCAAAGTTTCAGACTAATTAGGACTTCTGGGGTTCCAAGGTGCAGTTGAAAGTTGAAAAATCAAGTGTAGCAAACATTTCAGCGTGCAACAAGTTTACACCACCATAAATAACAGCGTATGCAACCATCATCAATTCTAGAGGAATATGACGTCAACAAATTACAAAGGAAAAGCTATACAAATAGAAACAAAGAATGCAATCTGAGAACAACAAAGTACTAAAATTAAGAAATAAGAGTGGCAACTTAAATTAAGCCCAATTTACTAAAGAAATACATATACCTGCAAAGAACCCAACTGTTGACAGATTCTTGATGGCCATTGTACCGTATAGAAGATATTCAGACAGAAAATGACCCAAGGCATAGATGAATGACAGAAAGGTTACTAGATATAACGGCTTGTTATCAAGGTTAAATGCACAGAGAAAGCAGAGAGTGCAAGTCAAAAGTGTCCAAACTCCAAATGTCCTTCCATGAATCTCAGTCACTACAATGAAGCAAAAGAGAAGCATAAGACTTTGCAATATCATTACCTTTGTACAAAATTGTCCATATATAAGAGATATTATTCGAAATGAAAACCAGGAAAACCTAATAGTCATCGAACATAAAGTAAGTTACTTGAGTAGAAAAAATGGATCAAGAGACGACATGGTGGTACATTATTGGCCAATTAAGTGACAGTCAAAATTCCCTTAGCGGTCCGCGAATTAATACTATAAATGAATTTATTCTAAGCTGAATGTCACTCAATTTGAAGCTAAATGGGTGAGGTCTACTGAAAACAGAACCATTTCATAGTTCACAGGGACGATTTAAGGATTCTAATTGGCAAACATATAATCACAGATACGGTACAGATTAGAGTATAATATGTGTAGCTATTGAATGTAATCAATTATTCATCACTTGGAAATTAACGAAAACTATGTGCAGAATTTGAATCTTAAAAATAGAATGTGATACAGAAGAACGAAATGTTCTATTTTGGAGAGGGGAAGAGAGAGCTTACTGTCGGTTTGGGAGTAAACAGCAACTCTGAGTGCCCAAATGTTGAAGAATCCAAACCAAACTGAAGCAAGACGCATTAAACCAACGAACATCAACCACCATCCTAAAGGTTTCATTTTTGATATTTGGATCAAAATGTTTCTCATTAAACCCTAATCGAAGAAGCAGATAGAATCAAAAACAAGATTCAATCAACTGGGAGTTTTTACAGTCAACTCTGAAGTTTTGGTAAGTGAAGAATGAAGACAAATATTATAATCAAGATCGGGAGAAAGGGCTTAAAATATTAGCACGTTCTTTTGCAAGCCTCTTATAGGTGCGGCATGTTTTAGACGGCAGTGTGATAGTAATGTCCATTTAGTTGATAGGGGATGTCCTAAAGGGTTGTAAATTGACTAGATTACTCTCCCCATTTTTTAATCTAAATAAAACTAAATTGAAATTTTGTTTTCTTTCTTCTTCCCTTCTCCTCCTCCCATCAACCGTAACCTCCATTAAAACTCAAAATTTCATCGTCTTCGATTAATCGACGATTCGAAAATTAATCAAGTGTAATGTAATGACTTATATGAAGTATGTTTTGAAAAACCCAATTAGGGTTTAGTTTATTTTGTTCGATTTTTAAGTTTAATTTCTATCAAAAATTAGGGTTTTAGATGAAAATTGAAATTGAAGTTTCTGGGTTTATGTGAGGTACGGTTGATTTTAACTCTATTACAAACCGTAACTGGAGATTTTGATGTTGTTACGGTTGATAATAGTTCAACTACCAATCGTATGTTCTTATATCTGAGAATTTTCTTCAGTTACGGTTGATAACCATTTTAGTTTACGAACCGTAACTAAGTTACGGTTCGTATCGAGCATTTGGTTACCAACCGTAACTCAGTTACGGTTTGTATCGAGCATTTGGTTACCAACCGTAACTAAGTTACGCATCGAGCATTTGGTTACCAACCGTAACTGAGTTACGGTTCGTATCGAGCATTTAGTTACTAACCGTAACTAAGTTAGGTTGACATCGAGCATTTGGTTACCAACCGTAACTGATTTACGGTTCGTATCGAGCATTTAGTTACCAACCGTAACTGATTTTACGATTGGGTTTTCTTCAAATTTACCAATTACGGTTGGTAGTTCATCTTTTACGAACCGTAACTAAGATTTACGGTTGGTTACGAGCAAAATTCCAACCGTAATTAACTCTGAAAATATTAAAAAAAAATGGTTTTTTTTTTTTAAATTCTAAAATATGATTTTGTTTTGATTTAGAGTTAATGGAAAGTGAAACTTAATCATTAACACTAAACTAGATTATCAACACTAAATTATGTAAGGGTTAATTTGTCATTTCCAGTTTTTTTGGATAAGGGGCACTTGAATTATCATGTAATGACCCTTTTTGTCCTATTACAATGTCGCCCTTCTAATAAAATATGCCGCCCCTATAACAGGCTTGTTCTTTTGCGCATCTATCTATCTGGAGTCATGGACCTTTTTTTTTTTTTTTGCTTTTTAATATTATTGGATAACGATTATTACATGAAACTAGTTGGAAGCCTAACAAGCTAAGCTCCAACGACATACTACTACATTTATTGAACAAGTTGTTGTGTTAGCCTACCAGCGAGCCTCATGGTAACCTAGCCAAAGGAGCCGAAGCGGATTGTGTTACAAGGGGGGCAAACTAACTCTACCTTCCATGTTAGTTTCTGCAATATTACGCCATTGGGGGCTCGAACCCGGGACCTCCTGGAACGCATGAAACTTTGGGGAACGAGGATGACCAGCTGAGCTAGGTGCCCGTTCACTTATTAATGAGGGGGAAAGGGATGAAAAGATCCCACTTATTATACTCCCTCATTAAAATTGAGGTTTGAAGAGATACACAGGTGTGGAGAATCGACACTCCGCCATTTGTCTACATTATCATGCATTGTAAATTGGCACAAAGAATGGGCCAAGTAGTTTGCATTTTTAGAAACATGCTGAAATTTAACATCTACAAAGAAACTAATTGTATCTTTAATCTTCAGTATTTCCGAGCGAATACTCCATGGAATACCCCTAACTTCATTTAACACTGCAGCAGTAACATTAAATATGTCTCCTTCTACCACTATCTTACTGAAGTTAAACTTCTTTCCCAGTTTCATACCTAGATTATAGGCCACTGCTTCTGCCAGTAACGAAGAGGTAGCATCAAACGTTATTGAAGCACATTATAAAATCTACCATTACGATTTTTAGCAACTTCCCCTATTGCACCATTGTTTGGAATAAAAGATGCATCCATATTGATCTTTACATGGTGAAGATACGGAAGAGTCCACTACTGATTTTGAGATGGTAGTATGAACTATTCTCCATACACAGATTGAAATCATGGGACGCTTTCTTGATAATAATAGTCGAAGAAAAATTTCCTGGAGAAAGTGTCATATCGTTTCTCACTTTCCAAAGATCCATAAGATACACATTCTCGTGATAAAATTTTGATTCAAAATATCTTTCATCCAATTCCTTATAATCTGATGCACATTCCCTGCAAAAAGATAATAGTTGAAATCCAAACCAGCCATGTCGAAGACCAACATAGATTTATCAAATTCAAAGAATAAATAAAACATTGTTTCTTCATATTGCGAAAAAAAAGTACATGAAGTTTGAATATGACTAATAAACCTGATGAAGTTTGCTTTCACCGCAATACCATTATTTAGAATCTTCCATACAAACATTTAAATCTTTGGAATAAGGTTTGAGAATGACCAATATTTCTTCCAAGGAAAAGCACTATTTTCTAAAGACGGAGGAAAGTTATTCAACAAGAGTTTATAGCAAGACTTCGTCGGGAATTTACCTGAAGGCATACACGACCAGATTAGAGGGTCTTCTAAGTTATCTTACGAACTGAGATATATTGAAGAAATACAAGTAGATTTATCTGGAGAGAATATTTGATTTAATAACTCTAAATTCCAAGACCTAGTATTAGGTATCAACAACTCAAAAACCTTGTTAATATTGACAGTGAGAGACTCCGGTCTACTGATTAAGTTTTCTAGGCGTTGCGATAATGAGGATCATCCTATATGTTTAACTTTTTACCATTTAATATCTTCCAAAAAAATAGTTTTCCAGAATGAAATTAAAAGCGGGGGTCTAACAACCACACCCAATATTTCGATTAGCAATCTGTATGGACTAACTCCAATATACTTTCTAGATTTAATAATATCTCAATCTCACGATTTGATCTATACTCAAGAAAATAGAAATCTGCGAGTCTTTATCAAATACTAGAGAGATAAACTTGTATGGTACCAAAGACCAATATCCAAGTGTCAATCAATTTAAATCAACAACCAAAGGTTGGATATTCTAATTGATTGATCTTAACGCTCAACCTGTGATATTTCAATTATATAACAAAATATAATGCGGAAAAGAAATAACACAGACACCAGAAGTTTTGTTAACGAGAAAACCGCAAATGCAGGAAAAACCTCGGGACCTAGTCCAGATTGAACACACATTGTATTAAGCCGCTACAGACATTAGTCTACTATAAACTAACTTCGGTCTGGACTGCATTTGAACCCCAATCAATCTCACACTGATCCAAGGTACAGTTATGCTCCTACGTCTCTGATCCCAACAGGATACTACGCACTTGATTCCCTTAGCTGATCTCACCCACAACTAAGAGTTGCTACGACCCAAATTCGAAGATTTTAATAAACAAATATGTATCACACAGAAAAGTCTACGGTAATAGATAAATCGGTCTCCCAAGAATATACCTACGAGTTTTGTTCCGTCTTTTGATAAATCAAGGTAAACAGGAACCAATTGATAACCCGGACTTATATTCCGGAAGAACAGCCTAGAATTATCAATCACCTCGCAATAATCTTAATCGACGCGGCGAAAGAAGATATTGTGGAATCACAAATGATGAAATATCAATCTCAAGCCAACAGTTACGATTGTACTCAACACGATAGAATCAACAAGATCAGATCACACAACTACAAGAATGTAGTATCGGTCTGGCTTCACAATCCCAATGAAGTCTTCAAATCGTTAACCTACAGGGTCTCGATAGAAACCTAAGGTTAAAGGAGAATCGACTCTAGCTAATACAACTAGTATCACACAGGAGGTGTGGGGATCAGGTTTCCCAGTTCCTAGAGTTCTCCCTTATATAGTCTTTCAAATCAGGGTTAGCAATCGATGTTAGCTTAATAACAAAGCATTCAATATTCACTGTTAGATGAAAAACTGATTAGATTCAAGCTAATATCTTTCAACCGTTAGATCGAAAACTTAGCTTGTTACACACAAATGAAATGCACGTTTTAGGTTCGTGTAACCGTACCCAAAATTATACATTTGTTGGTTCAACGGTAGTTAACAAAATTGTTAGCCATATGAACACTTTCATATCAACCATATTCTTCTTCACCATAACTAGTTCAAATGACTCAAATGAACTAGTTAGAGAGTTTTCAATTGCTTATATCTTATAAAAGTATACAAGACACAATCGAAGCAAAAACGATTTGATTCACTCGAATCGATTCATGAACTTTATAGCCACGGTTTGCAAACTTGCATTCCTTAAATAATATAAGTATAAGTTCACGAATAATCGTTTTTAGATATAACCAACCTAAGTACGCGGACTTAAGTACTCGGAATAAGTTTGTAAAAGTTTACAAACTCCAGCAGATTTTCTCGGGAAGAGAACCTCCGACAGTACGCGGACTCGGTTCACGGACTCTTGTTCCGGTTTTCCTGATCAACAAAGTACGCATACTTTGGTTCAAGGAATAAGGACTTAAACATGTATGTGTTTCCACACAATGCTTATATCCAACAATGGTTATATAATCTAAACTCTCATTTCAATCGTTGAAACATTCTTAGAGGACGTTATATAGTTGTTATTAACAAACCATTTTTCGTCAAATCCATTTTCAAGTGATTGAAACATATCATGACTTTCGTTACTAGGTAAAGATGAACTTGGCCAAAGCGAAAGCTTACCAACACATATTTCGAGAAATATATAGGCGAGATAAGCTCGGCTCGAAATAGCAAATGTGTATAATCAAAGTCTATATAACAAAACGACTTTTGTCTCAAGATAGGAGATAGAGTAGATAGACTTTTGAGTGATAGATAAGTTCAAGTCTCCACATACCTTTTAGTCGATGAAGTTCCACCAGTTCCTCGAGTAGTCCTTCGTCTTATATGATGATCGCCATGGAGTTCTTGAGCTCAACTACACTTTCTATCCTAGTCCGAGACTTAGATATAGTAGACTAGAAATCACGACTTATAGTTTTGATCACTAACATTGACAAACATGATTGAAATAGCAACGCATGCGAGTTCGACCGAGCAGTGCTCTAACAATCTCCCCCTTTGTCAATTTTAGTGACAAAACTATCAATACATATGGAATACAAAAATAAATAAATACACTTTTGTAGCTCCTATTCCACATGCCTAATCTTCAACATTACTCGAAATCTTCGTCATTTCCAAGTACTCCAATGATTCCAAAGGTTGTAAGTTTAGCATTATCGTTGTTGAAAATCCGTAGATATAACAATGAGAAAACAAGAATCTCAATCATTGTTATACAGTGTCATATTATTATTATACAGCATGAAAGTTCAATTGTATCACAACTTTGACAACAATACTATGGTGATATGTATCACTCCCCCTTAGTGAATACTCCATCTCACATGGAAACCACTCCCCTTACATAATGATCCGAAAACCATATGTATTTGTAGTGTGAACTACATATTAATTCTCCCCTTTTTTGTCAATAAATTGGAAAACGTACGAAAACGGGATCCTAATGAAAATTTCCATAGAGACATTTCATGACCAAAAGTAAGCACATATCAACTTATTTAGATGCAATCATATAGCCGAAGATAAATGCTTTCATCAAGGAGTTTATAAAGATACAAGATAACTCCTATAATATTCCACAACCGCACTCCCCCACAAAGATTTGGCAATTAAGCATAAGTTCAATTAAGAACTCTCCCCCATAAAATGTCATTCCCGAAAGAACAACAAGAGCGACCTTAATTTCAAAAGAAAAGAAGGATTTCTTTGGACATAACAAATCACATACGAATATGAATTTGAATTCAAAATATTCAATTAAATTAACCACAAGAAAACCCATGATTAACTTAATCGGAAATCTACAACCAAATTAACCACAAAAAGTGATAAATTTAATTGATCATGCTCGACATAAGAGAAATTACGGAGCAACAACTAAGTTAGACATAAGAGAATGTTCAACTCAATCGTTTATGCTCAAACACAAGAACACTTTCGGAGCAACACAGTATGCAAAAAAATGTGGATCGGAGATCGACCAATACTGCGGAATAGACAAGGATTCATCCTATTTTCCATCATTGTTTCCACAATGACATACAATAGACATAATCCTTGTAAACAAAAGTTCATCCTATCTTCCATCAATAATGACATAATAGGCTTCAAACTTTTGTGATGTCAAAAGCTCATTCATTCTTTTATCAATACATGCATATCGATATATGAAAGACTTAACTTTTGACAAGATATGAGACAATCATAGTTCACGGACGCAAACACACATATCCCATCACACGTTGTAATATATAAAACCATAAAGATTAATACTGCAAAAATCATCTTCCAAACATAATTTTTTAGAACCTAAAAATATGAAGATGTAAACATTGGACATAGCTATGTATAATCATAATAGTGGCTATTCCAAACTCTAATTATTCTTCTAAACAAAACAAGAAAATAAAATTCTCATCCGAATATTTACTAGGCAAAATAAAATTAACAAGATAATAACCAAAAACAGACTCCTAAGCCAAAGCCGAACACGAACTGAAGTCAAATAGACGGTTCACAATCCTCATGAGTCTTGAGGTATTTGAGCTTGTGATTGACAACATCCTCTGCAACTTCAAAGTGGATATCCTCATTGAGAAGTTCTTTCACACATGTTTTCATAAGAACAAGGTCAGAGTTAACCTTTTTCAACTCAGTTCTTACCACATCAAGACACTTCATTGTATCAACAAGTTGTTGTTTTGCATCCTCAAAGTTTTTGAGGAATTCAAGAACCACTTCAGCCGAAATCTCTTCAACCTCCTCAACATACGAGTAGGAATCATGAGATTGAGGAAAAGATCCTCCAACTTCAACAAAGGTTCCCTTCTTTTCATCGAATTCGAAATATACCGCATTATCAATGAAGTCTTCAGGTAAATCCCAAGAGCAAGAAGAAGAAGCCATTGATAATAGTATGCCTAGAGTAAGATAATTCAACTCAATAGGACGGGTATATAAACAAGTTCGGAAAGACTTAGGGTTTACAAGATCGGTTTGAGAGAGAGGTCTGAAACCGTACGTGTACCCATAAGTAGAGGGTCCTTAAAAACCCAAACAGGTTATTTGAAGAAGGTTTGCACAACACTTTATTTCTTGAGAAAGTCCATTCATCTTAGCTCTAGATTGAACACATTAAAACCACTAAAGAAAGAACAACCAGAAAATACTCATGTAAAAGTGCTAACTGACAATCCATCTAAGAACGATAAGAAGTTAGCTGGATAATCGGAGACATTTTGCCAATAAGTATACCTCATCAATTTTCACTCAACCAGGATTTTTGTGAGTGAGATTTCAACCTTGTGATTCATTAGCACAAGTATGAGCTTTTGTCTCATTAAATGAAAATTGTTTTTGATTATCTTTCTTCCTCCGAGACTTTGGAGACAAACCATGATGTGAGAAGTTGTCATAAAATTTACTGTTATCAAAGTATGACTTAAAGTATTGATTCTTACCTGAAGAATTTCGACTAGAGATGATTGACAGCATGTTGACGATTTCTTTATATTCCTCAATAATCAACTTTAGGTTGTCATCCATCTTCTCATGTCTGCATTCTTTACTTGATACATGATTCACATCAGGATTATCATTATCTCCATTTCTGATAGGAGAGAGAACAGGTGTTCTTCCTGAACGATATTTGTCAAGAGGTCTATTATGCTTTTGTGCATTTGAGGAACTCCTTAAACTGACTTCCCTGGTAGGAATCACAGGATGTGTAATAAAACCAATTGGTTTAGACATACGAATGTCAGTTACACCTTTAAGAATCAAATCTAAGGTGTGTTGAAGTTGAACTAGCGATTTGTTTTCAACTTGGGTTTTCTCTTTTGCACCATATGCCCTTTTGAATCACAAAATAGGCACACTTTCTGATCACGGGAGTGATTAGAGATTGCAGACCTAACATTATCATTTGAAGATTTTTTTGTTCCAACTGACGTGTAAATCCCCTGTACATTGGTTCTAGTGGGAAGAGAAACTGGTAATACTTCAGAAACTGGAGCTCTTTCAGTTTGAACGGAAGTAGGCGGTATAGCAGACTTTTATGAACATCCTTGAATAGAGAGTTTACTCAAGGATGTTCAATTTCTAAAGAATCCTTTTTAATTTTTTCCTCAAGTAAGATACAAGTTGATCGAACTTCGGGATTTTCCTTATAAGAAGCCTTTTCATCGGAACTACAGTCTTTTGCTATACCAAGAAGAACATTGACATGTTTTTTTAACTGTTTGAATATATCTGCTTGAATTCTAACCAGATTTAGAATTAGTTTACTCTCTCTAGTTGTTTCCTCTTGAGCAACAGATTCAGATTCATCAGGACAACACATGTCAGTGTTAGTCTGTTTCATTTGAACACTAGGTTCAACTATAACAGAGATTGAGGGATCTTTCTCTTTAACAGACTTATTAGAAACAAAGTTTTTATTTCTGGTGATGCGCTTATCACAGATAGTACTCTTGTCCATAGAGTCAGATCGCCACAAACACATACTTGTAAGGTCTTTAAACGTGTTTGCCTGCTCTGATACCAATTGAAAAAGCGGGGGTCTAATAATCACACCCAAGATTTCGGTTAGTAATCTGTATGGACTAACTCCAATATACTTTCTAGAGAATCAACTAGACAGTCAGACTGAATCTAGATAAAAGTATATCAAAGAGTTAATAATATCTCAATCTCTCGATTTGATTTATACTCAAGCAAATAGAAATCTGCAAGTCTTTATCAAATACTAGAGAGATAAACTTGGATGGTACCAAAGACCAATACCCAAGTGTCAATCAATTTAAACCAACAACCAAAGGTTGTATATTCTAATTGATTGATCTTAACGCACAACCTGTGATATGTCAATTATATAACAAAATATAATGCGGAAAAGAAATAACACAGACACCAGAAGTCTTGTTAACGAGGAAACCGCAAATGCAGAAAAACCCCGGGACCTAGTCCAGATTGAACACACACTGTATTAAGCCGCTACAGACATTAGCCTACTACAAACTAACTTCGGTTTGGACTGTAGTTGAAGCCCAATCAATCTCAAACTGATCCAAGGTAAATTTATGCTCCTACGTCTCTGATCCCAGCAGGATACTACGCACTTGATTCCCTTAGCTGATCTCACCCACAACTAAGAGTTGCTACGATCCAAAGTCGAAGACTTTAATAAACAAATCTGTATCACACAGAAAAGTCTACGGTAATAGATAAATCTGTCTCCCACAGAAATACCTACGAGTTTTGTTTCGTCTTTTGATAAATCAAGGTAAACAGGAACCAATTGATAACCCGGACTTATATTCCCGAAGAACAGCCTAGAATTATCAATCACCTCACAATAATCTTAATCGACGCGGTGAAATAAGATATTGTGGAATCACAAACGATGAGATATAAATCTCAATCCAATTGTTATGATTGTACTCAACACGATAGAATCAGCAAGATCAGATCACACAACTACAAGAAAGTAGTATCGGTCTGGCTTCACAATCCCAATGAAGTCTTCAAGTCGTTAACCTATAGGGTCTCGATAGAAATCTAAGGTTAAAGGAGAATCGACTCTAGCTAATACAACTAGTATCACACAGGAGGTGTGGGGATTAGGTTTCCCAGTTGCTCGAGTTCTCCCTTATATAGTCTTTCAAATCAGGATTTGCAATCAATGTTAGCTTAGTAACAAAGCATTCAATATTCACCGTTAGATGAAAACCTGATTAGATTCAAACTAATATCTTTCAACCGTTAGATCGAAAACTTAGCTTGTTACACACAAATGAAATGCATGTTTTAGGTTCGTGTAATCGTACCCAAACTTATACATTTGTTGGTTCAACGATAGTGAACCAGATGGTTAGCCATATGAGCACTTTCATATCAACCATATTCTTCTTCACCATAACTAGTTCAAATGACTCAAATGAACTAGTTAGAGAGTTGTTCAATTACTTAGATCTTATAGAAGTATACAAGACGCAATCAAAGGAAAAACGATTTGATTCACTCGAATCGATTCATGAACTTTCTAGCCACGGTTTGCAAACTTGCATTCCTTAAATAATATAAGTATAAGTTTACGAATAATCATTTTTAGATATAACCAACCTAAGTACGCGGACTTAAGTAACCGGAATAAGTTTGTAAAAGTTTACAAACTCCAGCAGATTTTGTCGGGAAGTGAACCTCCGACAGTACGCGGACTGGGTTCGTGGACTCTTGTTTCGATTTTCCTGATCAACAAAGTACGCATACTTTGGTTCAAGTAATAAGGACTTAAACATGTATGTGTTACCACACAATGCTTATATCCAACAATGGTTATATAATCTAAACTCTCATTTCAATCATTGAAACATTCTTAGAGGACGTTATATAGTTGTTATTCACAAACAATTTTTCGTCAAAGCCATTTTCAAGTGATTGAAACATATCATGACTTTCGTCACTAGGTAAAGATGAACTTGGCCAAAGCGAAAGCTTACCAACGCATATTTCGAGAAATAGATAGGCGAGATAAACTCGGCTCGAAATAGCAAATGTGTATAATCAAAGTCTATATAGCAAAACGACTTTTGTCTCAAGATAGGAGATCGAGTAGATAGAATTTTTAGTGATAGATAAGTTCAAGTCTCCACATACCTTTTAGTCGATGAAGTTCCACCAGTTCCTCGAGTAGTCCTTGTTAGAGAATTTCTCGGTCGAACTCTCATGCGTTGCTATCTCAATCATGTTTGTCAATATTAGTGATCAAAACTATAAGTCTTGATTACTAGCCTATTAGAGCTAAGGTCTTGGATTAGGATAGAAAGTGTAGTTGAGCTCAAGACTCCATGGCAATCATGATACAAGACGAAGGACTACTCAAGGAACTGGTGGATCTTCATCGACTAAAAGGTATGTGGAGACTTGAACTTATCTGTCACTCAAAAGTCTATTTACACTATCTCATACTCTTGAGACAAAAGTCGTTTTGATATATAGACTTTCATTATACACATTTGCTATTTCGAGTCGAGTTTATCTCGCTTATATATTTCTCAAAATGTGTGTTAGTAAGCTTTCGCTTTAGCCGAATTCATCTTTACCAAGTGACGAAAGTCATGTTATGTTTCAATCACTTTGAAAATTGCTCTGACGAAAAATGGTCTGTGAATAACTGTTATATAAAATTCTCTAAGAATGTTTCAATGATTGAAATGAGAGTTTAGATTACATAACCATTGGTGGATATAAGCATTGTTGTGGAAACACATATATGCATAAGTCAAAGTCCTTGAACCAAAGTTTGTTAACTTTGTTGATCAAGTGAAGTTGGAAGTGGCGTGAGCCAAGTCCGCGAACTCAGTCCGCGAACTTAGTCCACGAACTTGCGGAACTTCTCGGCCCGAGATTTTCTGTTGGAGTTTGTGTACTCTTTCCATGAGCTTAAGTCCGCGAACCCAGTCCGCGAACTTGAGAAGGTTATATCTAAAGTCGGTTGTTCTTGAACTAATGTTTAAATAAACTAAGGAATGCTTTTGCAAACCGTGGCTATAAAGTTCATGAACCGATTCGAGTGAATCAAACCGATTTTGCTTCAATTGTGTCTTGTGTAGTTACATAAGATTTCCTTGCAATTGAACAACTCTCGAACTAGTTCATTTGAGTCATTTGAACTAGTTATGGTGAAGAAGAATAAGGTTGATATGAGAGTAATCATATGGCTAACCATTTGGTTGACTTGTTGAACCAACAAATGTTAATGTTTGGGTACGGTTCATAAAACCAAAATTGGACATTTCATTTGTGTGTGATAAGCTAAGTTTTCGATCTAACGGTTGAGAAATATTAGGTTGAATCTAATCAGGTTTTCATCTAACGGTGAATATTGAATGCTTTGTTACTAAGCTAGCATTGATTGCAAACCCTGATTTGAAAGTGTATATAAGGGAGAACTCTAGCAACTGAGAAACCTAATCCCCACACATTCTGTGTGATACTTGTTGTGCTAAGCTAGAGTCGATTCTCCTTTAACCTTTGGTTTCTTCTTCTAAACCAGGTTAACGACTTAAAGACTTTATTGGGATTGTGAAGCCAGACCGATACTAATTTTATCGTAGTTGTGTGATCTGATCTTGTTGTTTCTATCGTACGAGTACAATTGTAACAATTGACTTGAGATTGATATCTCCGATAGGCAAGATAAAAATTAATCACAAACAAACTTCGTCTCATCGTTTGTGATTCCGCAATATTTTTTCGCTGCGTCGATTAAGATTATTGTGAGGTGATTGATAATACTGAGCTGTTCTTTGGGAATATAAGTCTGGTATTATTGATTGGTTCCTGTTCACCTTGATTTATCAAAAGACAGAAGAAAACTCGTAGGTATATTCGTGGGAGACGGATTTATCTATTATCGTAGACTTTTCTGTGTGATACATATTTGTTTATTAAAGTCTTCGACTTTGGGTCGTAGCAACTCTTAGTTGTGGGTGAGATCAGCTAAGGGAATCAAGTGTGTAGTATCCTGCTAGGATCAGAGGCATAGGAGCATAATTATACCTTGTATCAGTGTGAGATTGATTTGGGTTCAACTACAGTCCAGACTGAAGTTAGTTTGGAGTAGGCTAGTGTATGTAGCGGCTTAATACAATGTGTGTTCAATCCGGACTAGGTCCCGGGGTTTTTCTGCATTTGCAGTTTCCTCGTTAACAAAATTCTGGTGTCTGTATTATTTCTATTCTGCATTATATTTGTTTATATAATTGAAATAATACAGGTTGTGCGTTGTTCAATCAAGTAGAATATCCGACCTTTAGGTTGTTGATTTAAATTGATGGACACTTGGATATTGGTCTTTGGTACCATCCAAGTTATCTCTCTTTGATAAAGACTCGCAGATTTCTATTTGCTTGAGTAAAGATCAAATCAAGAGATTGAGATATAAACTCTTTGATATACTTTTATCTAGATTGAGTCTGACTGTCTAGTTGATTCTCTAGAAAGTATATTAGAGTTTATCCATACAGATTGCTAAGACAAATATTGGGTGTTGTTGTTAGACCCCCGCTTTTTCAGTCCTACGTCTTGTATGATGATCGACATGGAGTTCTTGAGCTCAACTACACTTTCTATCCTAGTTTGAGACTTATCTATAGTAGACTACAAATCAATACTTATAGTATTGATCACTAACATTGACAAACATGCTTGAGATATCAACTCATGCGAGTTCGACCGAGCAGTGCTCTAACACAGAATATGATGAACCTCTAATAAACTACTCCAAATAACAGTGCATTTCTCAGGAGTACTTGCTGACAAGAAAGTCACATCATGGATATATTTAGTAGACAATAGTTTGACCCACATTGCATCTTCATTTTCCAGGAATCTCCAAGAAAGTTTGCATATTAAAGCCATGTTCATTAGCTTTATGTTTTGGATTCCAAGACCTTTATTCTCTTTGGGTAAAAAGATTTTCGACCAGTTGATGCAGTGCAGTTTCCTCTTATCAGTTGTATGCCCCCACCAGAAACAACTTTGAACCTTATCAATTTCTTGAGTTACACCTTTTGGTAGCAATCATATTCCCATAAAGAATATGAGAATAGAAGAAAGAGTTTTCTTCAACAACGCAGTTATACCCGCAACATTAATATAATGAAATCTCCAACCCAGGTAATCTAGAAACAAACTTGTTAATGAGGAAATCGTAACTAGCAATCCTGAAATCCGGTTTGAGTGGGTATGAAAAATCGGGGGTCTAACAACCACACCCAATATTTCTTTTAGGCAATCTGTATGGACTAACTCCAATATATTTCCAAGAGAATCAACTAGACAGTCATACTAAATCAAGGAAAATACATCCAAGATTTATATCTCAATTTCTCAAATCAATATGCAATCGAACAGATAGAAATCTGTGAGCCAGATTAATATGAGAAATAACTTGGATGGTACCAAAGACCAATATCCAAGCGCCAATCAATTTCAATCAACAACCAAAGGTTGGATTTACCGATTGATTGAACTACGCACAACCTGTGATTTTTAAATTATATAAAAATATAATGCGGAAAAGAAAAAACACAGACACCAGAAATTTTGTTAAAGAGGAAACTGCAAATGCAGAAAAACCTCGGGACCTAGTCCAGATTTGAACACCACACTGTATTAAGACGCTACAGACTCTAGCCTACTACCAATTAACTTCGGACTGGAATGTAGTTGATCCCTAACCAATCTCACACTGATTAAGGTGTAGTCGTATTCCTTACGTCTCCCAAAGTCGAAGACTTGATAAACAAACCTGTCTCACACAGAAAAGTCTATTGAATAGATAAATCTGTCTCCCACAAAAATACCTACGAGTTTTTGTTCCGTCTTTTGATAAATCAAGGTGAACAGGAACCAATTGATACACCGGTCTTATATTCCCGAAGAACAACCTAGTAATATCAATCACCTCACAATAATCTTAATCGTATGGAAGCGAAACAAGATATTGTGGAATGACAAACGATGTGACGAAGATGTTTGTGACTACTTTTTATCTTACCTATCGGAGATTAAATCTCGAGCAAATCTTAGAGAAGATAGTACTCAACACGATAGAACAAAATAAGATCAGAACACGCAACTACAGAAAAATTAGTTGGGTCTGCCTTCAGAATCCCAATGAAGTCTTCCAGTCGTTAACCTATAATGGTTTTCGCAAAAACCTAGGTTAAAGGAGAATCGACTCTAGTCACAACTAGTATCACGAAGGAGGTGTGGGGATTAGGTTTCCCAGTTGCTAGAATTCTCCCTTATATAGTCTTCAAATCAGGGTTTGCAATCAATGCTGCCTTGGTAACAAAGCAGTCAATATTCATCGTTAGATGAAAACCTAATTAGAGTCAAGCTAATAACTTTCAACTGTTAGATCGAACTTAGCTTATTATACACAAATGAAATGTGACTTCATTTAGGTATAAGTAACCGTACCTAAACGTGTGCACATGGTTGGCTCAACAATAGTTAACCGAAATTAGCCGTATGAACACTTTCATATCAACCTTGTTCATCTTAATCACAACTAGTTCAAATGACTCAAATGAAACTAGTTATGGAGTTAATTAATTGTTTATATTCTCATATAAATATACAAGACACAATTGAAGCAAAAAAGATTTTGATTCACTCGAATCAATTCATAAACATTATACTCACGGTTTGCAAAAGATTGCAGTCCTTATTTTATATATATATAAATGTATTTGTTCATGAAAAAAACGATTTTAAACTTAACCCACTCAAGTATGCAAACGGGTACGCATACTTAGAGTTCCGTACTTGGTCTAGGTTCGCCAGTATGCAAACGGGTACGCATACTGTCGTACATGACCAACCTCAGTTGAATTGCCGGACTTGAACTGTTAAGCCGGTATGCATAAGGGTATGCATACTAAGTTCCCGGACTTCAACTATCCAACCAGTACGCATATGGGTATGCATACTATGGTTCCCGGACTTTGAATAACATACAACAGTTAGCATACAAGTATGCATACTGTGCTATATCCAATCAATGGTTAATGGTTCTAAACCCCATATTAATCATTGAAACATTATTAGAAGACGGGAATAGCTGTCTCACACAAACTATTAGCTTCAAAGCAATTTTCAAGTGATCAATAGATCAATATGAAACATTCCGAGTCTACATCAAATGACTGTCTCATATAAATTATTTAAGATGTTACCAGGCGATTTTCACATGATCATCTTTTGACTTTCGCAAAGAATAAAGATGAACTTGGTTAAAGCGAAAGCTTACCAACACACATTTCGAGAAATATGTAAGCGAGTTAAACTGAAATATCAAATGTGTATAAAATACAGTCTATATAGTTGTACAAGTTTTGTCTCAATAGGAGATAGAATATAAATAGACTTCTGAGTGATAGATGAGTTCAAGTCTCCCCATACCTTTTGTTGATGAAGTTCCACAAGCTCCCCTTAGTAGTTTTTCGTCTTCAATCGATGAACGCCGTGAATTTTAAAGCTCAACTTCACATTCTATCCTAATCCGATACATAGCTATAAGTAGACTAGAAATCAAGACTTATAGTTTTGGCAAATAAACTTGACAAACAAGCTTGAGATAGCAACGCTTGTGAGTTCGACCGAGCAGTGCTCTAACAATCTCCCCCTTTGTCAGTTTTAGTGACAAAACTATCAATACATATGGATTACAAAATAAATAAACTTTGTAGCTTCTCATCCAAATGCTTGATTTCCTTGGTTATTCAACATAACTCGAAATCTTCGTCACTTCCAAGTACTCCAGTGATTCAGAACGTGTTCAACTCAGCATCATGGTTGTTGAAGATCCGTAGCTATAACAATGAGAAAATAATAGCTCTCAATCATTGGTATATAGTGTCATAGTATTATTACACACCATCAAAGTTCAATTGTATCACAACTTTGACAATATGGTGATATACATCACTCCCTCTTAGTCAATACTTCATCTCACAATGAAAACCACTCCCCCTTACATAATAATCCGTAAACCATATGTATTTGTAGTGTGAATTACACAATAATTCTCCCCCTTTTTGTCAATATATATTGGCAAGGTACAAAAACTAGTGGGATCATAATGAAATTCTCATAGAGATACTTCATGAATAAAAGAAAACATATCAACATTGTTTCGATGATTTCACATAGTCGAAACTTAGTGTATTCATCAAGGAGTTTATAAAGATACAAGAAAACTCCTACAATATTCCACATCCGCACTCCCCACAAAGATTTGGCACAAGTTCAATTCAGAACTCTCCCCCATAAAATGTCATTCCCGAAAGAACAACAAGAGCGACCATACTTTTGCACGAACAGGAAGATTTCTTTGGACATTAAAAAATTACATGAAACATGAATTTGTATCCAGAAAACTCAATTAAAATAACCACAAGAGAACCCATGATTAATTTAATCGGAAATGCTCAACATAAGAGAACTTACGGAGCCATACAGTACTTTCTCATAGAAGTGTATCAAGGAAAGATCAATACTGCGGAATATTCAAAGATTCATTCTATATTTCATCAATATTTGCATAATGATATCATAGACTTAATCTTTGCAATTCAAAAGTACATTCTATTTTCCATCACTATATTCATAATGACATAATAAACTTAATTTTTGACATATATGGACAATCATAGTTCACGGACGCAAACACACATACCCGATAACAATTTTTGCAATATATAAAACCAATAAATATTAATACTGCAAATTCATCTTCTAAATAAACTTTAGAATTTAAATAAATAAATCAAAAAACATTATAAGATGAAAATTGTTGGCAACAACAATGTGTAATCACAATATAGGCTATTACAAACCCTAGTTATCCTTCTTAAAATGCAAGAATAAATTCTCGTAAGAAGTTTCCTAGACATAATCAAGTTTTTTTGATAACTTCATACCTTTAAAAAGCAACATCATAAAAGGTATCACTGATATCCTTGATTCTTTTGACCGTAGAAACTCCATCATTAAATTTTTGATCAACAATGCGGACAAGCTGCCTAGCGTTCACACAGTCCACGATGAGTTTCTTCTGATTCCTGATCAAGATCTTTTGATTTTCAAGGATTTTGGTCTGACCATCAATAAGATGATTCATTTGCAGTTGAAGATTTGCAAATTCGATCTTAGGGTCATTCGGAAAAAAAATTAAATCCTTGACAGATTCTCCAATCCAGGAGTTGTACTCTTTCCTTTCAATCATCTTTTTCAAGACAAGATCTTGAACTGAATCACATCCTTTAATGTCTTCTTCCATCTCAAGATTCACCACTTTCTGAGGTCTTGAGGAGTTCTTCATTTTTTTTTAATTAGGGAAGGAAAAACAATATAAAATATATATGTTTATGAACAAGAGAAGGACGCCCTTGTTAAGGGAACCCTAAAACACCCAAGAAAAACACGGATGTTCGTGGACCTATTATGAAAGGTTAATGGATCAGAAAAAATCCAAAAATAAGGAAATACTCTCTGTTTTCAGATATTTCTGACCTTCATAGCTCAATAATTAAAAGATTTAATCAGAGCATAAGGAGAAGATACAATAGTTACAAGGAGTCAAGAAATGACTCAACCTTCATAAAACAAGAAAACAACTAAATATTTAAAAATCAATTTAGAACCGATTTTAGAACTTAACCCACTCAAGTATGCAAACATGTATGCATACTTAGAGTTTCAGACTTGGTATGGGTTCGCCAGTATGCGAACGGGTATGCATACTGTCGTACATGACCAACCTTAGTTGAATTCCCGGACATGAAATGTTAAGCCAGTACGCATATGAGTATGCATACTAAGTTCCCGGACTTCAACTATCAAACCAGTTCGCATAAGGGTATGCATACTATGGTTCCCGTACTTTGAATAACTTGCAACAGTTAGCACACAAGTACGCATACTCTGTTATATCCAATCAATGGTTAATGGTTCTAAACTCCATATTAATCATTGAAACATTCTTGGAAGACGGGAATAACTGTCTCACACAAACTATTATCTTCAAAGCAATTTTCAAGTGATCAATAGATCAATAAGAAACATTCCGAGTCTACATCAAATGACTTTCTTACACAAATCATGTAAGATGTTACCAGGTGATTTTCACATGATCATCTTTTGACTTTATCAAGAATAAAGATGAACTTGGTTAAAGCGTAAGCTTACCAACACATGTTTCGAGAAATATGTAAGCGAGTTAAATTCAACTCGAAATATCAAATATGTATAAAATAAAGTCTATATATATAGCTGTTGATGGTGGATTTTCATTTAAGGCTAAAATTGTAAAATCCCAAAAACTATGCGCTAACATCCTGCAAAGGATAAAGCCACTGATAAAGTGGAGAATACTTCTTCACTATAAACTTATAGCATTACCAATTAATGCATGACCAGCCTTGTATTTCCTTTACTCTCCACTCTTATTATTGGTGCGGCATGTCGACCGAGTGTTGCTCTCAGCAGAGCAACACGAATCTCCAAGCATTAAATAAGGAGGCACGTACGAAATACCCGTACATGCTATAACTCTCGGAGTATTATACTAGCCCGATTGAGCATCTCGACTGTCCATATCAGTCTCATAAACAATCACGACCATCCAACTTCACCATCATGATTGGATGGCTTAGATCGAATCCATAACCCTCAAGCAGGTATTGGAATGTTCAACACCGGACCAATGCGGACCCCGCATGGTCGGCCTCCCCAAAAGGGTAGCATGACTTTCCAATTCATCCAGCCAAAGCAGCGTGGACGAGAAACCCTAAATTAGGGTTTGAAGCACATTACATGTGTCGCAAATCAGTCTCAACCATCCATCTTCGCCCAGGCATAGATGGAGGGTGTAGATGTAGATTCAAAGGGCCCAGAGCATGTCAACACAAATACCGTGGGCCCGCCTACATACATGACCGATCGGTCAGGACCAAACATGGATGGTCGTCCCAATTCGTGTGCCCAAACAAGGCATGACGCACGGCTGGCCAAGGCATGACGTATGGCTTGCCAATTAGGGTTTTCGATCACGAGCGTCCATTTTCACCTGATCGAACGAAGGGTCTAGGAGTCGATTAAGCAGGTCCAGTGGGTATCAACACGATCACTGTGGGCCCACATATCTCCACACCATATCGTCCAAGGCATATCATCCCTGGTCGTCTCGATTCGCACACCCAAACTAGGCGTGGTCACACCTCCCAATTGCAAACTAATCTCGACCACTCAACTTTGCCAGACAAATTGGGTGGATTAGATCACGTTTCTATGGGACAATGAAATACAGGCGTGTACACCAGCCCTTCGTATGCACACCAGACTAATCGTCCAAGACCGACCAGGCTTGGTTGTCTCGAAACGCGTGCCCAAAGTTTGCATGACGCGCGGCCTTTGCGGCACAAAATCTCTGTCGCAAATCAATCCTAGCCGCTCCTCTTTGCCGGAAAAATTGAGCGATCTAGATTACACTTTCACGAGACAATGAGGTATGGGCATGTACACCGGCATGCCGTTTACATGCATGCCCAATCGGCCTTGCCAAAATCGTGTCCCAAGCTTGGATTCGACCAAGCTGAAGAGTGATGCTTGCGCACCTCTTCATGAACCCTAATTCCACTAACGGTCGCAGATGAGTGTCTCAAAGATCATCTCGTCCGTTCAACTTCACCTGCTTGGTTATACATCCCTGGTCCGTAGGTAACTGGTCAATGAGGTGTTGTGGTGATTACCATCTGTCACTCTACCACACCAAGTGATCTTCCAAGTCAGGACTTACCTGTACAACCCAAAACGATCACTTGAAGATGGCTAGACATGCATCTATTTTAAGACGCTTAATCGTGACTTACTCCATTAAGCCTTAAAACAACGATGCTTCACTGATGTTATATACATTCAATGCATTAATGCATAGAATTCACGTGATATTTTACAAGTATCAAATTCTCAAATAACTTAGTTATTTAACCTAGCATTGCATGCTACTTCCTGTGGGTCCCACGATCCACACAATCGAGACATCAATCATGTCGCAAACTGGGGGATACATACTAGGGTATTGGTCTGGCGGTTTACAGCGTGCAGTGCACAACACGACATCACAAGAACGTGTCAGGAAGTCATGGACGGTTAGTGATGATGGGAGAAGTGGGCAAGACTGATCGTGTAACACTAACACACGCAACTCCACTACTCCATCACTCCACTTTATCCACTTCCCATGAGAGACGTGGGTTAGGCTCAATGACTCGTATAAATAGGTTATCCTCCCTATTTTCAAACAAGACAAGAGACAACAGAAGCAAGTGTTGATACAACCGTATTCAAACACCGGAACTGATAGCTTACATTCTGCAAGCCAGTTCAGATTTCTGATACAAGTCATACATAACCAACACCTTCACAATCTCAACACCTTCTTCGATTCCTTCCCTAAGATCAACCCCATCTCTTTCACTTTGTGACCGAAGAAAGTTTGGAACGGCCATTTCTTGGTTTATGCCAGAATTGTACAAATTGATTTCTCGAATCACAAAGCACTCCCGTGCAGTGCATTTGTTTACGGTTTAGATTCATTCCTCATCCACACATCCCAAATTACCATATTCGGCAGGAATAGTTTTCACCCATAAACAATTGGCGACCACAGTGGGAGATTAATCTCTCGGTTACAAAATTGAATTCTCAATATTCATTCCAACCTTCTCAATTTTGGGGATAGATCTTGGTTTCGATTCAATCTTTAACCTATCCATTTTACCTCGGTCTTCATCTCACGATGTATCCTCGCACGCTAGATTCTCCGGAAACCATAGATGATTCAGGTATTATGGGAAGTGTGTCTAGAATGCTGGAGGATGTGCTGGCAAATCAAGCTGGTATCGCTAGAAGCCAGAGCGAAACATTCCGCCTTTTGAATGATATAACATCTCAATTACAAGAAGGTTCGGCAAGCATTTACCCAGACGGTGCAAGAAACGCTGAATCCTTATCTAGAAGTCATGCCTTTACCAGCGGAGATGCAGAGAGAGCACGTAGCCACAGGGAACTCAGGAGAGACGAACAACATGGTCCAGCTGGCGACATAGACTCGGGACAACTCCGTAGAATAAAAGACTTGTCCGGGATGCCACATCTGCCGGATAAAGAAAGGGAGCCTGCAGCTTACGGAGCCTTGCTGGAAGATTTATATCTCAAGACTCTTGCCGAAGCTCAGAAAACTTCCCGATCCACAACGACCTTTCAGCCAAGTGAATAAATGCTCGAGGAGGGAGAAATCAACTAAAGGACGCGCGAGTGTGGCGTATGGGAGCATTCAACTCATTCACTCAACAGTGATATTACAATGCCTTCCGCATTCCGTCACCCAGTCAAGCGAGCCGCGGATATGATGACACATGCTGGTTTACCAACTCTATCTCCGAAGCATGCTCCATATCAAAATCACAGAGAGAAGTCACGACGTCCACTAACGCAAGAGAATCTAGACTCAAGATATCCATGTTTCCCGCTTCCAATGGAGAAGATATTGGAATTGCTGGAGGAATGGGTACGAGACGGAGAAGTGCAACTTCCTTCTGTGTGGCGTCCGCCGACTAATCAAGAAAGGACATACCCGAGGTATTGTCATTATCATCGATTCCTTCATCACCCTACCAGTGAATGCAACGCCTTGAAGCGCATCGTTCAGGAGAAGCTTAATTCGGAAGATTTGCCTTCCCTCTCTGGAAATTAATGCGTACGGTTTCCTTGAAGAGGTTGCTCGGGAAGATTCAGTTTCGTACAAATGAGACTCCAAAGAGCAAGTAAGTTCTATCAAACAATTTTACGAGAAAGATAGTTTTAGAATTTATTGGGGACTTGACATCCCACACATGAGAAAGAGATTTGATAACCAAACACCATGTTTGTTTCCGTTTCATACTTCCCTTTTCGTATGATATTTGCAATTTCATATGACATGTGCTATCATTCATATCCAAGATATAAATTCCATTTAGAATAAATATCTTTCAGAAAAGTAATTCACAAAACTATCTCAAAATAAACCAATTCAACCACCTATTAGTTTAAAACCTGAAATCAAATTGTGAAAGGAAATCCTCACAATCACTCAAAAGCATCTAAAGAAAGAACACAAGTAGGCAGCACGAATCCTTCAAGTAAAGTCCTTCAGAAACAACTCATTCTTCTGAACAAGAGCAGCTTTCATCCTTTGGAGTGCGGCCTGTTTCAGCCTCAACTCCTTAGACAAATTTTCAACCTCTTCTTCCTGGCGAGCAATACAGTCTGCAGAAGGAGCTTCGTCTTGCAATCTCTGAAGCTCCTGGATTTTAGAGAACCCTTTGAAGGACCAAGGAGCGTTGAAGTCGTACTGCACAAACACGTCCCGATGGCACTTTCAGTCTTCAATCACCTCCTCAAAAACACTGCGACCGGTCGTGACGCTCATCCCTTGAATGGAGAATAAAGCTTCTTGGACGTGATTGACTAATGCAAGGCGACTTTTGAGCTTCGTGGTGGTAGCAATGTGGCCGTGCTTCTTCCATATCGCCGTGTACAACTCACCGAACTGAGACGGCACACTGAAACCCCCAACCAACACATGACCTGGACGAGGGACATCAAAGGGAGGGTCGAAGATAGCCCCAGGAACAACAGGTTTCCTTGCCAATGCTTCATCAGGAACCTTGTCAGCTGCAAGAGGCCTTTCAGAAGAAGTCACCATGACTTCCTTATCAATGGGAACCTGCTCAGGAAGATCTTTAAGGGGAGCCGCCTCAGCATTAGCAGATGTTGCCTCTACTGCATTCCTCCGGATGTCCACTTCACTCTGAATGCTGATTTCAAGCTCACTAAGGTTACCACTTTGGGAAGCATTCCGTTTAGTCGAGCTTGCACTATCTTTGTCATTATCTTGAAGAGGATCAGTATCACCAGAACTCTCCTTAAAAACATCGCCAGATTTCTCATGAATACCAGCATCGCCAGATTTCTCATGAAGACCAATATCGCCAGACCTCTCGTTATGACTACGAGCCAGTCTTGCAAAAGCATTTTCTTTCGAGATTCCCTGATCGCCAACAAAGGATTACCTTTAGTGAAAATTTCTCAGGAAGAACGAAACCAAGGGATCAAATAGAAAGAAATTTAAATACCTCCATATTGGAGGAATTGAGGATCACCGAACCACATGCCTGCTTGTTAGACCTCACTCCTGCTTGGGGAATGCAATCATCGGCTCTGGTTCGTTTCCCTGGGAGCGGTTTCAACCGAGGACGCTCCTTCAAAGTTTCATGAGATGGTTCGCCTCGTGAATCTGTTACAATCTCCTCTGAAAACTCTTTGAAAGCCAACAACTGTGTCCTCCAAAATTCCTTATACCTGTCGGTTACCACTGGTTTTCTTCCGATATGAAAGAAAGGAAGGCTCTGCACTGATGAAAAGGCGTCAGCATTAAGAATATCCAGGAAAAGTTCTTTTGGAGCCTCAAACGGACGAAGGAATGGAACACCCTGGTCAAATCCCATTTGTCGAGCATCCCTGTCAATATTGTACGGAGTCACAGTAAATCCTTCGTCAAATAAATACGGGACATATCCCGGAGTGCAGCTTCGCAAGTAAATGAGTTCTCCAAGACTTTCGGTTTCAATATCAGTACGCAACACGGCATCAGGAACAGTAGCAAAAGTCTTTGGCTGAACAATGGAATGATGTATCGTCCCCCATGGACGAAAATCTATAGAGGACACATTGTCAAAGACATCCACGAGCTTCACACCGGTTTTGGGACGTCTCTTCTGCCAAGGGAGTATTCTCGAACCACCATACAAACTGCTGAGCGAAGTTGCAGGAACAGGAGCATAACTTTTGAAATGTTCCCACAAAAACGCCTGAAGAAGAGCGATGTGGATATGCGACTCTACCTTCTTGTACCCGTTGGAAACATGCATGTCTTTTGCTAAGGCGTCCAGATGAGAATACAATGATCCAAGGAACAAGGCGCCTAGGGGAAGCACCTCACCTTTTGCCAGCCTTATGGCAAACCTAACAAGGTCACCTCTTATGGTCTTATTTCCAGAACCATCGTCAAATATGTCTCTGGATAGCCACAAAGACATGAATGCAATTACTCTAAGCTCGTCTTCCAAATCCTGACCTGGTTTCCGGTGTGCAGGAGACCACTCCGACACCCACCAAGTGTAAAAGCATCTCGAATCTTTCTTCTCCTCCTTATCCAGATCATCGAATTCTGCCGCCTTTCGAAGTATAGCATCATAATTGCGACGTTCTGCATCAGAAAACTTGTAAAACAAGTTTCCGGCGATATGCAAGTTCATCAACACGGCTACGCTCTCCAATGTAATAGTCAACTCTCCCCACCGACATATGGTTGTATGAGTAGAAGGGCGCCACCTAGAAATGAAGTGATCAAGCCTGCAACATCTTTCTTAACTTCAAGAGTAGCAGATGCCATGACTGCATTGAGGATTTGCGCTTTGATCAAATTAGCTTTAATACTCTTATGATTCAGTATGTGTCTCATCCATCCTTCGTAAGAACCCAGTGGAGTATGACAAATCTTAAAGTCAATAGGTGAAGGCGGATATTCATTTCTTCGAAGACAGAACCTCATCACAAGTGTTGAAGAAGAGGATGGATCAGCTTCCATATTTTCTGAACCAGAGAGAAGGACTATCTTGTGACTAGGATGTTTCCTAATGTTCGGAAAAGGCACAGTGAAAAACTCATCATCTATGTTCGACATATCTTTGAAGCTGTTAACACTCCCTGACTTGGCACCAGCGTTATCTTCAGAAGGCGATTCAACAGAAGTATTTTTGTTCATCATATGAAAAGCAAACGTGGAGGTCAACACCTATACAAAACGCATGGGATATGTAGTCACACATGACAGGACACACATTCGCGTTAAAGCACACAAAGCAGGGAAAGCAACCAGGATGGTATAAAGTCATAGTAGCCAAGTCAAGGTCACGAGACTGGTATGGGTTCACGTGAAGACAAGACTAGTCACGCCAGTCCGGTATTGGTCAACGTCAAAGTCAGGTATCGGTCCACGTCAACAAATGAGGCTGATATTCATCAAGTCACAAGTCCGGTATTGATCAATTTACAAGTCCGGCATTCATCAAGTCACAAGGATGGTATTGGATTCAAACGAGGCTGGCATTAAGTCATGACAACATACAAGACTGATATTGCTCAAATCACAAAACCGGTGTTGGTCGAGGAAGCAAGGCTGGTATAAGGTCGACTTTCGGTCAGGCATATGCGGTGGGACACGCGTTCAATTAAACACACGATGGGACGCATTCATGTGCACGTATTATATCACGGTTTTCTTATATTCATGGGAATCGTGTTTACGAAATTCAAGCCAAACTTCTTTCCAAGCTACAACCTAAAAAGCTAGGTTTTCATGCAACGATGAAAAGGAAGCAAAAAACAACATATTCATGGATTCACAATTACTAACAATCCTAGCAAATATTGGCGGTTTTTATTATCAATTTCGGTGGAAAAACTAAGCATGATATGTCTTGCAAAAGGGTTTTACCTAAGAAATTAGGTTTTTTTTTAAAAAAAAAACGGAAAGCTTACCTTGTTGTGGACGGACGGACGGCGGCGGCAACGGGCGGCGTGATCGGTGGCAGAAGCTGCGGACAGAGAAGGGAGCTCCAAAAAAAAAAAATCGTGAGGAAAGAAAAAAAAGGGGTCGGCCTTTTATAGACAAAAATTGGAAGAATCCCAATAGAAAAATGATACCTCTTTTTGGATTCTTCTTTTGATTCAAACACCCAAGGAAGGAAACCGGTCCCACCAAAGGATTCCATGTTTGCATGGCGGTGTTTACATAAAAAATTACTAGCGGTCGGTCAAAATTCTTCCGGGTAAGCTTCCTTTATCCTGTCTTTCTCGCATATGTATGTCAGCATCTCATACCTACCCCACAATAGTGTAACCTTTATATATTAGGCAGGGGAGTTAATGTTGATGGTGGATTTTCATTTAAGGCTAAAATTGTAAAAGCCCAAAAACTATGCGCTAACATCCTGCAAAGGATAAAGCCACTGATAAAGTGGAGAATACTTCTTCACTATAAACTTATAACATTACCAATTAATGCATGACCAGCCTTGTATTTCCTGTACTCTCCACTCTTATTATTAGTGCGGCATGACGACCGAGTGTTGCTCTCAACAGAGCAACACGAATCTCCAAGCATTAAATAAGAAGGCATGTACGAAATACCCGTACAGGCTATAACTCTCGGAGTATTATACTAGCCCGATTGAGCATCTCGACTGTCCATATCAGTCTCATAAACAATCACGACCATCCAACTTCACCAGCATGATTGGATGGCTTATATCGAATCCATAACCCTCAAGCAGGTATTGGAATGTTCAACACCGGACCAATGCGGACCCCGCATGGTCGGCCTCCCCAAAAGGGTAGCATGACTTTCCAAATCATCCAGCCAAAGCAGCGTGGACGAGAAACCCTAAATTAGGGTTTTAAGCACATTACATGTGTCGCAAATCAGTCTCAACCATCCATCTTCGCAGGCATAGATGGAGGGTGTAGATGTAGATTCAAAGGGCCCAGAGCATGTCAACACAAATACCGTGGGCCCGCCTATATACATGACCGATCGGTCAGGACCAAACATGGATGGTCGTCCCAATTCGTGCACCCAAACAAGGCATGACGCACGGCTGGCAAAACCCTAATTAGGGTTTTCGATCACGAGCGTCCATTTTCACCTGATCGAACGAAGGGTCTAGGAGTCGATTAAGCAGGTCCAGTGAGTATTAACACGATCACTGTGGGCCCACATATCTCCACACCCAATCGGCCAAGGAATATCATGCCTGGTCGTCTTGATTCGCACGCCCAAACTAGGCGTGGTCACACCTCCCAATTGCAAACTAATCTCGACCACTCAACTTTGCCGGACAAATTGAGTGGCTTAGATCACGTTTCTATGGGACAATGAAATACATGCGTGTACACCATCTCGCCGTCTGCACACCAGACTAATCACCCAAGACCGACCAGGCTTGGTCGTCTCGAAACGCGCGCCCAAATTTGGCATGATGCGCGGCCTTTGCGACACAAAATCTCTGTCACAAATCAATCCTAGCCGCTCCTTGAGTGATCTAGATTACACTTTCACGAGACAATGAGGTATGGGCATGTACACCGGCATGCCGTCTACACGCATGCCCAATCGGCCTTGCCAAAATCGTGTCCCAAGCTTGGATTTGACCAAGCTGAAGAGTGATGCTTGCGCACCTCTTCATGAACCATAATTCCACTAACGGTCGCAGATGAGTGTCTCAAAGATCATCTCGTCCGTTCAACTTCACCTGCTTGGTTATACATCCCTGGTCAGGAGTTAACTGGTCAATGAGGTGTCGTGGTGATTACCATCCGTCACTCTACCACACCAAGTGATCGTCCAAGTCAGGACTTACCTGTACAACCCCAAACGATCACTTGAAGATGGCTAAACATGCATCTATTTTAAGACGCTTAATCGTGACTTAATCCATTAAGCCTTAAAACAGCGATGCTTCACTCATGCTATATACATTCAATGCATTAATGCATAGGATTCACGTGATATTTTACAAGTATCAAATTCCTAAATAACTTAGTTATTTAACCTAGCATTGCATGCTACTTCCTGTGGGTCCCACGATCGACACAATCGAGATATCAATCATGTCACAAACTGGGGGATACATACTGAGGTATTGGTCTGGCGGTTACAGCGTGCAGCGCACAACGCGCCATCACAAGAACGTGTCAGGAATTCATAGACGGTTAGTGATGATGGGAGAAGTGGGCAAGACTGATCGTGTAACACTAACACACGCAAATCCACTACCCCATCACTCCACTTTCTCCACTTCCCATGAGAGACGTGGGTTAGGCTCAATGACTTGTATAAATAGGTTCTCCTCCCTATTTTCAAACAAGACAAGAGACAACAGAATCAAGTGTTGATACAACCGTATTCAAACACCGGAACTGATAGCTTACATTCTGCAAGCCAGTTCAGATTTCTGATACAAGTCATACATAGCAAACACCTTCACAATCTCAACACCTTATTCGCTTCCCTCCCTAAGATCAACCCCATCTCCTTCACTTTGTGACCAAAGCAAGTCTGGAACGACCATTTATTGGTTTAGGCCAGAATTGTACAGATTGATTTCTCGAATCACAAAGCACTCCCGTGCAGTGCATTTGTGTAGGGTTTTGATTCATTCCTCATCCACACACACCAAATTACCAAATTCGGCAGGAATAGTTTTCACCTATAAACAATAGCTATACGACTTTTGTCTTATTAGGAGATAGAATAGAAATAGACTTCTGAGTGATAGATGAGTTCAAGTTTCCACATATCTTTTAATGATGAAGTTCCACAAGATCCCCTTGGTAGTTCTTCGTCTTCAATCGATGAACGACGTGAAGTCTAAAGCTCAACTACACATTATATGCTAATCCGAGACATAGGTATAAGTAGATTAGAAATCAAGACTTATAGTTTTGGAAACTAAACTTGACAAACAAGCTTGATATAGCAACGCTTGCGAGTTCGACCGAGCAGTTCTCTAACAGGATAAACCCCTAAATATTTGTCCTCGGGTGACATTTCTCTAGCCGTATTGTAGTTTGCTTCCTCAAATTTGAAATTCCTTTACTAAATTGAAGATTTATCATAATTGGTAACCTAAACTGACATCCCAGCATATATTCTTATAATAGTTTCTTCAAATTATTCACATTGACTCTTGAGTGAACACCAAAAAAGAATAAGTCATCTGCAAACATCAAATGTGAGATAGTAGGAGCCCACCTGTTGAGTTTTTATCCTTGATATAAACCCCGAGATTCATATTGCTGCATAAGAAAGGAAAAACCTTGTGAACAAATAATGAAAAGTATTGGAGATAAAGGACAACCTTGGCGTATCCCCTTTTACTTCTGAAAAAACCTTGAGGAGATCCGTTGATATTTATGGAAAAAGATGTTGTTGTAACACAAGCCATCATTAAGGAATGCGAAGTTCCGGTTGTTCCCATAATACGCAACATATCCCCAAGAAATCTCCAATTAACTCTAAAATTGATCACAGAACGAAAAAGTTCCTTAACAATGACGATATTATTCAAAATTTGACGACCAGGAACAAAAGCACTTTGTTACCAATAAATGAACTCATCCATGTATGGTTAGTTCTATTAGATAGAAATTTTGTAACAATCTTGTATAAGACGTTACATAAATAGATTGGACGATAATCTATAGGGGTAGCAGGTTTTTTTCACTTAGACCTCAGGCGCTCAAAGGACTCGAAAATATGAATTTCCGTAGGGGACGCAAACATGATTATTCTTTCTAAGTTGGGATACGGGTTGACCTGGTATATAGAAAGCATCTAAGTTTCCCCTTTGATTAAATTATATACTATATTACCATTGAACCCTAATATATCAACATAAATTATTCCAAATCAAAAACACAAAACTAAAAATCTAGTTCTGTTATAGGGCCCACGGCCCATAGATGTGCGACCCTGCTAGATATCTAGGGTTTCCCTTCTACATGTATATAAAGGATATTGTTCCATGTAACCCTATGATCCTGATCAATAGGAAACCCTCTTTGCCTCTTTACTTTCTCCATATTTCCACTGCAACACGTTATCAAGCACGACTCTACCACTTTGTACAATTTTTTTTCCTATTAATTTTTATGGCTCGAGATTAATCATGGATTCCTTCACAAAGATATTATCGTGGTTCTGATCAAGATTAATTTTCATTATGGATGCGTTACCAGGTATTCTCGTTCCATAAAAGAATTTCGTTTTCATAGTATTTTTTAGGGTTCCACGAATATCTGATTATCAAACATAGAGATTTAACCGTTAGATTTTCATGAAATTTTAATATGTTCAACCAAATTAGGTATTACATAGTATTTTAAAATTTCAACCAAATCGGAATATGATGCAATCTCCAAAACTGGATCTTAATGAATCTGTGTACGTTCAGGAAAATCCTAATTTATAACAGAGTAGAAAAACGTATGTTTTAGGAATTACAACCGTTAGAGTATGCTGTATTTTATTTATGTGCTACATATTGTTCTCCTTGAAGCACCGTATAAATTTCATAAATATCCAACCACGGGAAATACTCCAAAGTACGTGATATTTTCAGTTGTGTCCACAGAAACGTTAATTGGAACAGTCATACGGAAACATGAATATATTTTTATCTGGACGTTGGATTTTATTGAAATTTTATCATGTTTGGGAAAGAATAGTTTTGACGCAACTTTAAAAATTTCATCATGATCGGACTATGATGCATTTGTCTGTCGATCATAATATTTGAAAGAAGAATTTTTTCAAATTTTAGGGTTAACCATATGTTTTGGGCTCACATGCTAATAGTTTCAAACTTATTAACAATGTGCCTGAAAACTTCATATATAATGGACCGTATATGTTTATATTCATTAACCATGACTTTGTCAACCCAATGGACCGGGTCTTGACCAAATAATTTACCAGACTTTGATTAAACCAATTCGACTCTAATTTGACTTTTTTGACTCAGAAGTACTTGAGCACCATTAAAGAGTCTATGATATAGAAGTATGTTTGCAAATGTACAATACTTTCGTCATAAAAATCTTCAACTTATAAAGATACACCTTTCAAAGAGGAAGTCATACCTTCAACATTTCCATGGCGACATATTAACTTCAGACGATGTAATGCTTTGAAGGAAGTTTTTCGAAACATTCATTTTCCCCTAAACTTGAATGTTCAGTGGGATGTAATCCACTTTTTAGACTACAATGAGTCAATAACTTCGACAATAATATGTTATAATTAAAAGCAAACCTCACTTTTTGTGGAAAGAAACTCACAAAAGTTTTCATGAGTCAGAGATGTAATTCTGGATCCAGTAGTAATGATACAAAGTAAATGTATCTACCTATAATGGGACAGAGATGTAATTCTGACTCATATGATGAGAGTTGAAAATATTGGTATGAGCATTTTACTAAGAATGGTACAAGTGTTGTAATGCAAGTATCATGTATTAGTAGTCAACTATAAGAGATATAGGGAGTTTAAAGGAAAACGAACTTACTATATTCTTGGAGAAGGTCATATCATAGCTAGACGTCAACATTAATGGCAACAAGAACTTTGTCAATTTTTCTTATTGTCTATCTTTATTCAATCGAATTCGTATGGTTGGATTCTATATTTTGCATGATTTGATCCAAAACTATTGTCTACATGATTGTTTGACCGATATTATATTAGCTAAAATAAAGAAAAAAAAATTTATGCGAAGAATTATATCCAGTGTATGCTCTTGTGGAATAAAAAGGATATCATTTCCACGAGACTGAATCCTCTAAAGCACTTGAGATATACTCAAAAGTACTTGAGTTATAAGGATCAAACGTACATTATGATGAAAAGTATATCATTTTCATGAACGGTAATACTCTAAAGTAAATGAGATAGATTTTCTTTTGTTACATAATAAGGTCACACCAGTTATTACACGAAACTCTTAAAGAATTTAAATTAGTTGTCGAACTATTTCCTTATGATGTGACTATAAAGATTCGAACATCGGGCGCATCATTGCTCAAAATTTGTTTTCAAGATTGAACAAAGACATCACAAAATCTCTAAATGTACCGAGAGATAATCACACCTTGTTATAACCCGTGCAAATGGATATCATGTGGAACATCACTATGATGAGCATGTAATTGATTGCATCTTTTATAGTCTCTAATATATTTAGAAGGAAATATATTTTAGAAAAACTAATGAGTCAATCTAATGCAATGTAATTCACTATAATATTTGGATTATTGAATCCATATTGACTCCGACGATGAAATGTTGGGAACTGACTCATACATGCTTTGAGCATAACCATAAAGCAACTTTTGTTATGACATGATGATTGTTTTGAAAGAACTTATACAAATATCATTTTTTTTGAGTGAACGAAAATGGGAAAAAATATTGAAAGAATGCAAAGTGACGACATATCTCTCAATGAGTGTTTTCTAAACTACTAGATGCACAATCCCCCTTCCCATTATGCTTTTAAGTAAGAGAATATCACTCATTTCACAAAGTCTTCAGTAAAACAGGATCGAGACCATCCTAAGATGAAAATGGTAAAAATTACATATTAGAAAGGAAAAAGAGGTGAAAATATAAAAATATTCATGCAAAATACGGACCATTAAAGTGACTTATGGCTCTGGTGAATGTTTTAAAATTTTGGACTAGTTATAGTTCTCAAGAAATTTTGTGTTTGGAAAACTACTAGCACATATTATACATGTAAGGGCTCACCACCCCTTGTAAATGCTAGCTAGTATACATCAAAAGGACTTGATGGTTATTGCGTATCTAATAGGATCAATGCAGAACATCCTATACCTTATGGTCTCACAAAGGCTATCATCAAAGGTTACAGATGGTGCCTAAGGCATGGTTATGCGTACAAACCTACCTTTAACTGCTTGAGGAATATGCAATATTACACGCATCTTCACTTACTCATTTTAGACCAACAATTGGTCAACCATTCTTTGCGTACCAGTTGGTAACTGGATATAAGCCTGACATTCTTTTGTTCTTACGCATTTTTGGTTTCACTAATATGTGCCCCTACGAATCCACATCGTACTATGATGGGTCATAAAAATGATCAAGTGACTCTGTTGGACAAGAATGTCCAATAATTATCCGCATTTTTAAACCTTTTGACAGGGGATCTCTTACCACTATATTTACAGGTTATCACTTTAATGAGACAGTCTTTCGGACGTTGGGGGAGATAAGAAAAAGTATTTTCTAAGGGAACGATAGGAATTGTCATGGTGTGCTCCCATTGTGTCTCATATTGATTCTTATACTCCACAAAGGTAGATGTGAAGTGAAAGAATAATCGATTTTTAGAATGTACATTGATGTCGCTAAAGTGACAAGATCACACATACCAGCTGCAAATATTCCTGCAAGGTTAGAAATCCTCAGTATGGGGTACACCATAGACTAAGGTGTTGCAACTACACTTGGCGGAAGTGTAGTTGAGGTCGTGGCTCCATAAAGGAAGATGGAGAGACCACCAGGTTCGATCAATGATCACCTAGAAAGGAAGTAGATGAGTAAGGCACAACCTAATTTGTATCATTAATGAAATCATCTCATTTGATTGTCTCTGACTATGTCCATGAATTAATACTGGAGGACGCTCATAAGTTTTAAATGATTCTAGAGAAGAATGAAATCCTAACGGATTATGGTAATGCACATGAGTCAATGGAAGGATCATGCGTGCACAGTGATGATATAATCCATAAATAGTTGCTCCAGAAGTAGAGCACAATGAGATCGAACCATGCTTTATTTTGATTAATTTCAAATAAATAGCATATTTGGCCTACGCAATCCAGGTAGAACTTAGTTCTTTAAAAAATATACGAGTATTTGGTGTGGTAGTGCTAACCAACCTAGTATAAAGCCCGTGGGACATACATGATTAATTTGTCACAACGCATAATGAGAAGAAAGCAGTCTTAAAGTATAAAGAGTCTCCTTGTGGCGCGAGGTTTCTCACAAAGCCCTGGAATTGTTCTCTTGTAATGAACTTTATATTATTCCGCTACTTAGTTAGCTTGGTAATTTCAAAAGGACTTGAAATGCAGCTTATGTATGTGGTTGTTACGCATCTCTGAAAGAATCAAGAGATAGAAGATATTTGCAAAAGTGCATGATGGCCTTTTGCTTCCCAAGTCGAATGACTCTAAATCACGGAGTGTGTTTGCAGTTACACTGGAACACTCACTTATTTATTTAAACAATCAGGCGAATATGGTAACCCGTCTAAGTGTCTATTTGATTGGGAAGGGATAAACAAGTATGGTTTCGTGCCATGCGTATTAAATAAGTTCCTGATTCAGAATTATAGCTATCTATGTCAATGATACGAACATGATAAGTACTCTTAATGGAATAAGAGATCTTACAAGCTATTTAAAATCTGAATTTGAGATGAAAATCCTGGGAAATCTCGATCTTATCTATGTTCTGAACTAGAAGACCGAGCTTGTGGTATATTATTCCACCAGTTTGTATATGTCCATTGTCAGGCAATTTAACAAGGACATGCATCCTGCTAGCACTCCCATGATTAGTCGAGTTTCAAATGTACATAAATGACCAATTCGTCTAAAGGAAGATGACGAAGTTGTGTCGGGAGATGAAATTTCCTTATATAAGTATAATAGACGCATTATTGTACTTAGAATAATGTACTCGGTAAAATTTTACATCCTCAGTGAACTTGTTAGCTAGATATAGCGCAGCGCCAATGCAACGTCATTGGAATGGTATAATAAACGTAATCATATACTTAAAAGTAACCATTGACATGAGTTTGTTTTATCCCTACAAAGACATAAAACGGAATGCTAATTAAAGTGCAATCCAAAAGTTGTTGATCATGAAGGAACAATAATTTGTTCTCCAATGAAAGTAATCAGGGGGAGATATGGTAGACTATTTTCTAGGTCATTACCGATATTCAGTTTCGAAAAGTACATGACTAAAGGAACTGTCTGGAACAACTCTGAAAGTAATCATGGGGATATGCCGACATCAGGGGGAGGATCCAAGGATATGATGTCGACATATTTTACTTCGAAATTGAAGTCATGTTGTATTCTTTTTCCCTTCAATCGAGAATAGTTTTTCCCAAAGGGTTTTGTTACTCGACAAGGTTTTTAGCGAGACAACACTAAAAACATCAATAATGTTGAACGTTGAAAACATAAAGATCTCCCTTGATGTTACTGAAAATATCTGAATCAAAGAAATGAGACACGATAGTCTGTTAAGTAATGTAACTTCCAGAATCAACAACATGTTCTTATAAACATTCAAGTCACTAAAGTAAAGTGTGATAAACTCCTTTTGACTGCATTAGACTAATGAAAATTGTCTGGTATCAGGGGGAGCATCTAATGATGTTTTGAACTCTTTTCCTTCACCGAGGTTACTTTATCCCACAGGGTTTTGTTTCTCGGCAAGGTTTTTAATGAGACAACAACAAACACCGGGAATATGATTTCCCATCTAATGATATTGTCTTTCCCACGAGGATTTTGTGCCTTAAGAGTTGTGAAGAAACTAGTCAACTTCAATGGAGCAAAGTGATCATCTGCAACGGATCACCTTTACTTGCATCTGTCACGTTGTACTCTTTTCCCTTCGTCAAGATTTTGTCCCGTTGGGTTTTCCTTGTCAAGGTTTTAATGAGACAACATATACACATCCAAGTATGTTCTAAGTTTTCTTAATATTATACTCTTTTTATTTAGTTTAGGTTTTGTCCCTATGGGTTTTTCCTGTCGAAGTTTTAAGAAGGCAATTAACTTAGACTTGGCGGTCCTTGAAGACTGTATTCCATGTGATGAACTACATGTAAAGTACCAGATACAACGTGAGGAGTACTACATGTGAGGAGTTGTACCAAGGTTTTGTCCCAATGGGTTTTTCCTTGTCAAAGTTTTAATGAGGCAGTTGATTAAGACACAAGTCATCAAGGAGAGGACGACATTTGAAGAACTTCGAAGCACTAAATGTGAAGCACTGCATATGAAGTTCTAATGGACCGCACAAGGGGGAGTGTTGTAGGGCCCACGGCCCATAGATGTGCGGCCCAGCTAGATATCTAGGGTTTCCCTTCTACATGTATATAAAGGATATTGTCCATGTAACCCTATGATTGATGAGTGCTAAAAAGTGCATATTTCTATATATTTTTCTTGGCATTTAACTCATCTTTTGTGCATTAATTCTACATTTTATCCCATATTCTGTATTTTCTTTGTTTTCAAGAATAAATATTTTTATTAATTAATTTTGCATTTTTAGGTTGTAAATAAAGTTTGGATGAATTGCGGAGCGAAAAGAGAAGAAAAGTAATGAAAAGTCGGGAGGAGTTACACAAGGAAGCCGCGAAGAATGTCGTGCACAAGACCAAAAGGCTAGAAGTGGGCTTGAAGAGGAAGAATTGTTCTTAAAGAAGATATGGGCTTGGCATACCCAAGGCCCAAAACCCTTACCCAAACCCATTTTCTATATCCAAGCCCGTCTCGGATTTCATCCGTCAGATCGAAGCATTTCAGCATCCTACGGTCGCTCCATCATCGCACATCAAACTCCGAAGCCTCCGCTTTACATCGCAACGCCCATCTCCATCTTGGGTCGTCCGTTTTGCTACATCCCTTCATCCGACGGTCGCTCCACGCTTACCTCCGTATCGCCGTTGGATCCACCTACCATCTTCCCATCCATCGCTCCATGTCGCAGATCATCAAACCTCGCTGAACCCGCCTAACACCCAAGTATCGAACACCCTATACCCAACCAAACGCACCTTTCTTCCCAAAACCATCGACTCCATCTTCTCCATTCCTCTACAGACGCCATACCACCACCATCTCCTCCACCTGCTCTCCCAACTGCTCCGCCATCACCACCATAATCACCACAGCGTCAAACAATGATAACCCATCATTGTTCCCCTCTCCCTAGTCCCTCTACTTTACTTATTTCACACATTTTCAACCGAAACCCTAAAGTGTGAAATAGGTAAATTAGGTCGATCTAGAGGCAAATTGACGGTATGGGAAGCAAGAGAAGACTAATTCTAAGCATGGGTCGAAGTTTGATTGGAGTCAGAGATTAGGTAAATTTCTAATTTTAATTTCTAAAACCCTAATTTTTCTGATTTGGGAACTTTTGGGGGGAAATCAATTGTACGTCTAATTGAAGCATGGGTTGGTTGATTGGGTTGTTATCAGTGTGTTAGGTGAGTGAATTTTGGATTTTTTTGGGAAGAACCCTAACTTGTAATTGGGTATAAATATGACTGTGGGTGTAATGTAAAAGCTTATGCTGGAATAGCCAGTGTCCAGAACTTTGATGTTCTGCATATGTTCATGTTCTGTTTTGTGTAATGTTCATGTTCTGTTTTGTGTAATGTTCATGTGTTTAATTCCTTTCCCTGTTTTAATATCCTGTTGTTGTTGTTGTTAATGTGATGTTTTGGGAGAACTGGATTAGCCAGTCTCTCCAATTTATGTGTTGTTCCATCTGTTTTCTCATGTTCTGAGTTCACTGCTGAGGCTCAGATGAAGCTTTAGTGGACTGTTAGATAGTGGAATGCTAGGTTAGAGCCTTAGTGCAGTGTGTTGATTGAGCAATGGGAAGAGATTGATGCTCATAGTGCCTGTGATTGATTGTTCTGTCAAAAGACAGTCAATGCTAGGGCAAACTAGTGAGCAAATTAGTTTTCCTCCCATTCTAGATGTATGCATAGGATTTTCAACTCAACCTAGGATCACATTGTTTGGCTAGGACACAAGGGTGGATTCAAAGCCTTAGCTTAACCCACATTCTGTTTTCACAGTCACTTGCAACTTAACTGTTTTGTTACTTCTTCACACCCCTGCCCTTGGCTTAGGCCTTGGTTCCATTGTTCTTTGTTTAGTTTCATTGTTCTGTCACCTTCTCATAATACTTTGTACTGTTTGCTTTTGCCATTGTAAATTTGCATCCTTTTGCCACTGATGTTTGCTTCTTTCCCATGATCATTTTTTACTGTGATTAATAATGATGTGCCTATCTTCCTACATGAGTCACAATCTGAAGGCCTTCCATCCAACCTAGATTTGGTTTGTACCGATATTGTCAAACCGACTTTTCTGAGAGTCCCCAACCTAGGTTTGGAACTGTGTGCTTCCCAAGTCCTCTTGGACTATTTTGCTTCTAAGTATAATACATCTGAGGAACCACAGTTGGAATTAGCATGTTTGCCCGTCCCTAGCACAGTTCATTTCGAGCTAGACCTTGTGCATGATGAACCCCCAAAACTGCGAGATTTTGTTTTCAAAATTTTATCTGTTGAAAAATCCAGGTTTGGGGGTAGCTCATTTTGTTTCACAGCTTCACTTGCATGCCTATCATATTATTATTGTGTGAAGCTGTTGAAACCTCTACACTTTGTCTTTTGGGTTGATCCTCAACTCTTTAGATTGTTAGTGTATGGTGAATTTTTGTATATAATCCAGTAGATAAAAATTTTAAAAATCCTTTTGTTCCTTTTGTATATATTTTGCTAATCCAATATGATCTCGGCTGACATATGTTGGATTCTTGCCTTGAATAACGGAGTTCTAATATTGCTTTCGCCGAAATCGGGTATTCTCTTTCCTTTTTCTCTACTCAACATGATCCTCTTAATATGTTGTATTATAATTTTGTTCATATTTTGAAACATTGAGGACAATGTTTAGTTTAGGTTTGGGGGTGAAAAGTAGATACTTTGATAATATGCCATAATTGAAAACAAGAACTCCTTCTTTTTGAAAAAAATGAAAAATGAAAATAAAAAATAAAAAATTGAAAAAAACATAAAAATGGAGCTCATTTACCTTGAAATGTTGACTCTTGTGCAAATATGTAATTATTAGGAGTCTTAGTCTAGATATTTAGGCACCCTGATTCTAGCACAATTCACATAGTGATAAGAAATTTGCACGCGCACGATCTACCAATACATGTATGGCCTCCATCTTCAAGGTGTTTGATAGGAAGTTACGATTGCCAATCACTTTAGAATACTGAACGAAACTTGACTAGCTTGTTCTTTGGTTGGTTGGGATAGAAGGTGGAGGTTACATTAAGAAAGACAACCATCGAATTTAACTGGGTGCATGAAAAAGGGCTACCTCTTGCAAAGTGTCATGTAATCTTTTGTTTCCTTTTGTATATGTATCAAAAGTGTTTCCTTTTCAAAAAAAGAAAAAGAAAAAAAAGAATGAAAAAAATGAAAAAATAAATCAAGTATTTATCAATTCCATCCTCTCTTGTTCCAAAAATAAAAGAGAGTAGTCAATGTAAATAAGAGTCATGTAAATAGTCAATTTGTTGTTTCATTGTAATAAGCAAGGAAGGGTGTATGCCATTGATGTACAACGCGAGTAATTGTGAAATACCTCCAACTCATTCACAATTCTCGTAAAGTCCGGACAGCTAGCTAGATTTCGACCTTGGTTCTTAGCCTGAGAAACTATCTCTTGGTGATTAGTAGTCATAACATCCGATCTTTCTTTACGCATGTGTAGATACACTTTACACTCTTATCACATGTCTTTATTTGTTATCAGTGCTAGGATTGTGCCTTTGATAGCTAGATTGACATCTCCATTTTGCTGTGAGCTTAAACTGACTTGCACATGTCACATTTGATGGAATCTGAGCTTATATTTTGACCTAGAACTTTGTAGGTACGTTCTAAGCAAACCTTCACGAGACTTAACTCGTCCACTAGGGACACTTAGTGGTTTAAAAGGCTTAGTGCATACGCTAAATGCATTCGAGAGACCAGCGACAGTGGTATAGGTAGGATTTCCTTAGTTTTGTTTTACTTGAGGACAAGTAAAATTCAGGTTTGGGGGTATTTGATGAGTGCTAAAAAGTGCATATTTCTATATATTTTTCTTGGTATTTAACTCATCTTTTGTGCATTAATTCTACATTTTATCCCATATTCTGTATTTTCTTTGTTTTCAAGAATAAATATTTTTATTAATTAATTTTGCATTTTTAGGTTGTAAATAAAGTTTGGATGAATTGCGGAGCGAAAAGAGAAGAAAAGTAATGAAAAGTCGGGAGGAGTTACACAAGGAAGCCGCGAAGAATGTCGTGCACAAGACCAAAAGGCTAGAAGTGGGCTTGAAGAGGAAGAATTGTTCTTAAAGAAGATATGGGCTTGGCATACCCAAGGCCCAAAACCCTTACCCAAACCCATTTTCTATATCCAAGCCCGTCTCGGATTTCAGCCGTCAGATCGAAGCATTTCAGCATCCTACGGTCGCTCCATCATCGCACATCAAACTCCGAAGCCCCCGCTTTACATCGCAACGCCCATCTCCATCTTGGATCGTCCGTTTTGCTACATCCCTTCATCCGACGGTCGCTCCACGCTTACCTCCGTATCGCCATTGGATCCACCTACCATCTTCCCATCCATCGGTCCAGCTTCGCGAAACATCAAAATCCTCTACACCTGCTCAACACCCTAGTACCTAATACCTATACCCATCGCCAAACACACCCTTCCTCAAACCCCATCGACACCATCTTCCCCCCCTCTCTGCAACAGTACCACCAGCTTCTCCCCAAATCACTCCACCATCTTCTCCCCAAATCACTCTACCACCACCACACCTAAACCCATCATTACCATCACGTCCTATCTCTTTATCAACCACTGATTTCTCCAATTTCTCATCTTTCTTCTCACTGAAACCCTAGGTGAGAAATTGGGGATATAAGTGATGTTAAAGCAACAATTGGAGCATGAGATGAACGAGGAGAAGTAATTGGAGAGTGGGTCGACGAGATGGAGTGAGTATCTCAACAAATTAGGTAAATCAATTTTACCTAACTTTCTGTTTTTGGGGAAAAGGGGTTGGAACCCTAATTCTGATATGGGGAGTATAAATTTGTAATGTTTTGTTGTGTGTGAGGGGGGGGGGCATCAATAGGTATCTCTGGACTAGCCAGTAGAGAATTGAAACAAATTTTATGCAATTCCAATTTCTGTTCTTCTTATGCAGTTAACAGTTGAATGTTATGTGTATGTTGTGTTTGAATTATTTTGTATGATGAATGCTTGTGTTTGTAATATGTTGAGCATGAGCTAAGTAGCATTAAGTTAAGGCTCAGTTGAAGCCTTATGCACTGTCAAATGGTGAATTGCTAGGATAGTTATCCTGATGTATGTTTTGATTGAGCAATGGGAAGAGATTAATGCTTATAGTGCCTGTGATTGATTGTTCTGTCAAAAGACAGTCAATGCTAGGGGCAAACTAGGGAGCAAATTAGTTTTCCTCCCATTCTAGATGTATGCATAGGATTTTCAACTCAACCTAGGATCACACTGCTTGGCTAGGACACAAAGGTGGATACTAGGCATTAGCTTAGCCACAATCCCTTTTACAGTCACTCAATTTCAGTCTTGTTTTGCTTCCTGATCAGTTTATTTCCTTCACTGTTTTTCTTGCATTTTGAAGCTGTTGTGCACTGAAATCAGTGCACAAACTCCCCCCTGCCCTTGGCTCACAGCCTTGGTTCATGCCATTTGCCCTCTTTGTTTCACTGCCACTATAACATTGTGATCTTGCATCTTGTTTTACATCATCTGCCAGCATAGTTTAACTTCTTTATGCTCCCACTCCCTGTGGACTAACCCCTTGCTTACCTTCTATACTAAAACTTGGCCTTGTATACTTGCAAGTCTTCTGTGTGTGTTTTCCACGCCACACCAAGTTTTTGGCGCCGCTGCCGGGGAGCTGGCTGCCATATTTTTGAAGTTTTCATTGTTGTTCTGTGGCCTTGCTGTGCTTGAAGCTGTTGTGGCCTTGCTGTGCTTGAAGCTGTCTCCTGAGATCATTGCACTCTTGTTCACTTGCAGGTGCCACTGAGTTGCTGCTGCTGCTGCTGTTGCTGGAGCTGGTGAACCAAGCCTGCTGCTGCTGGGCTCTGCCTTCTACTGGTGGGCTTGTACTTCTCTGAACTGGGCTTCACCAACTTCAACTGAACTGGGCTTGCCAAGTGCTGCTGGGCTCTGCCTTCTTTTGTTGCTGGGCTCGTGGTCTTCTGTGAGCTGGGCTTCGTTGCTGCTGCTGCTGGGCTCTGTTCCACCTGTTGTTGCTGGGCTTGAGCGCGAAGCTGCTAAGGACGATCCCAAAGCCCAACTGGGCTGTGCAACTAAAAGGGAACAAAAGCCTAACTGGGCTTCCCTCCTTAACAAAGTAAGCCTAAACCATGAGTAACCCACTTGGGCCCCATTAAATATTCAATTTGGGTATGTAATAATTAATTTATTTTTAATTTGGGCTTGTAATAATTATTTTTATTTTTATTTTCTTTTTCTTTTATTTTCTTTTATTTTTCTTTTATGGGCTTGTAATTATTATTATTGTTTTTTTTCTTTTATGGGTTGTGCTAATTTATGCTAGGTTTAGTTCAAAATTTTTTCCAAAGCCCAATTTTAAACCAAAAACCAAAATCCCTTGTTAGTCCAACACCCATTCAAAATCAAATCTTCGTAACCCTTGTGGGCCAAATTGTTTCCGATTTCTCTGTCTGACCAACATGTTAGTTGAGGTACCTACAAGGACATGATTGTGACCTATAGAGACCAAACAAACAGACTTGTTAGAATTAATCAAGAAGAACCTATCGAAATTCTGAGTTCTGAGGTAGACAGCCCAGATCAAACCGAAACAATGGGAGAACCCCGTACCCTCAAGGATTATATGTACCCAACTAGATCCAGTCAACCTTCCTGTATTGTGCTACCCGAGGGTAATGGCCATTATGAGCTGAAATCGAGCACAATACAGATGCTTCCTATTTTTAGAGGTGTTGAGAATGAAAACCCGTACCACCACGTGAGAGAATTCGAGGAAATTTGTGGAACTCTGCGTTTCACTCAAATGTCCGACGAAACCCTAAAGTTAAGGCTCTTTCCTTTCTCCCTGAAAGATAAGGCAAAGGCCTGGCTTTATGCTTTACAGCCTCAATCCATCATGACATGGGATGACCTCATAAAGGAGTTTTTCAAAAAGTTTTTCCCGAATCACAAGACTGCGACAATTCGTCAAAGTCTGAATAGCTTTGTGCAATTAGAGGGTGAGACCTTAGCTAGATACTTGGAGAGATTCAATGAATTATTGCTCCAATGTCCCCATCATGGTTTTGAAAAATGGAGACTTGTGCAAATTTTGTATGAGGGTCTAGATGTGTCCACCCGAACAACGGTTGAGTCGATGTGTAATGGTCTATTCGTAGACAAAACTGCTGATGCGTCTTGGGACTTCTTGATTGAAGTAGCTGAAAAGACGCAACAGTGGGAATCCATCCGTGAACCCAGAAAGACTACATCCGAAGCGAAGGCTTTTAGGATTGAAGCAGATTTCGAGGGAAAAGCAAACATGGCATCAATAGTTAGGAGATTAGAAGAGTTAGAACTACATAAAAATTCAAAACCTTCCACCACTACTCTCCGAGAACATGTCGCTTCGTCTGTATGTGCCGCTTGTAACGATCCCAACCATCAATTCCAAAATTGTCCCGATTTGCTTGCAGTCCAGGAATCTAGGCTTGAACAGGCACATGCCATGTTTCAAAAACCAGAGCATAACCCTTATTCACAGACCTACAATCCAGGATGGAGGAACCACCCCAACTTTTCATGGTCCAAAGGCCCCACTCAAGGAGGACCATCTCAACCCACCCAAAGCTATCAAAACAATCAGGGATATCAATACCCTAGGAACCCTCAACAACAATCCTATCCTCAACACAATACCGACAAGAGAATATCCAACATAGAGGAGATTGTCCAGAATCTGGTGCAAGAGCAGAAAAGTCTTAATCAAAAGATGGGTCAACTCTGCGATTCCATGAGCGAGAGAGAAAAGGGTACACTTCCTAGCCAACCCCAACAAAATCCAAAGAGGATATTTCAAGCAGGCACATCATCTTGCAATGAAACCTCACCCGATCAAGTCCATTCCATCACCATTCTTCGAAGTGGTAAGATTGTTGAGAACAATGTAGGCATACCACAATCAAATGAATCTGAGCCAAACATATCATTGCCTACACCACCCCAGAAAACCAATGAGCCTGAGCAAGTTGGAAAATCTGACAATTCTACTACTGTGAATGTCCCTTTACCAACTCATGCTCCTGTCGCCCCATTTCCTCAGAGGTTAGTTTATCAACAGAAAAGCACCTACTACAATGAGATGTTAGAACTATTCAAAAGAGTCAATATCAACATTCCTTTTCTTGAGGCAATTAGGCAAATCCCAGCATATGCTAAATTCCTCAAAGACTTGTGTACTCAAAAGCGCAAGCTCAATGTGCACAAACGTGCTTTCTTAGCTGAACAGGTAAGTTCCATCATTCTGAACAAAACTCCACCCAAGTTTAGGGACCCAGGTTGTCCAACAATATCTTGCACTATAGGAGAACACACGGTCAATAAAGCGTTATTAGACCTAGGTGCAAGTGTTAACCTACTGCCATATTCTGTTTATGAGCAGTTAGGTCTTGGGGAGTTGAAGCCAACATCTATCACTCTACAACTGGCAGACCGATCTGTCAAGATTCCTCGTGGAGTGGTCGAAGACGTCTTGATCAAGGTTGACAAATTCTATTTTCCCGTAGACTTCATTGTCTTAGACACTCAACCTTTACAAAACCCAGACTGTCACATTCCTGTCATCTTAGGACGTCCTTTCTTGGCTACGTCCAACGCAATCATTAATTGTCGTAATGGAGTGTTGAAACTGTCTTTTGGCAACATGACGGTAGAAGTGAATGTGTTCGATATTAGTCAACAACCTGTGAATCTTGATGATGATGATGTGCATGAAGTTAATATGATTGAAGGATTAATACCAGATTCGTTGACTAACATTCTATCCGTCGACCCCTTTCAAGCATGTATGGAGAACTTTAACTCAGATTCCTATGATGATGCATACTGTAGTGACGTCCTATCTCTGCTCGAATCTTTACCTCAAATGGACGTCACTGAAAGAAGATATGAAGTGGAACCACCCTTACTCTCTGATTCCAAGCTTGTTCCATCCATTGTTGAGCCACCCAAGCTTGAATTGAAAACATTGCCTAGCACTTTGAAGTACGCATTCCTAGGTTCCTCTGATACTCTACCTGTCATTATTTCATCATGTTTAGACACGGAACAGGAAAGTAAGCTCTTAGAAGTACTTAAGGAACACAAAGAGTCCTTAGGATGGACCATCTCAGACCTCAAAGGAATACGCCCCACCATTTGCATGCACCACATTAATCTCGAAGAGAATGCCAAACCATCTAGGGAAATGCAAAGGAGACTTAATCCTAACATGAGAGATGTAGTCAAAGGAGAAATCCTGAAACTACTTGATGCGGGTATCATATACCCAATACCTGATAGCAAATGGGTTAGTCCCACTCAAGTTGTGCCTAAGAAGTCAGGCATTACTGTAGTTCAGAACGATAAGAATGAATTAGTCCCTACTCGTACAACCACAGGATGGCGAGTATGCATCGACTACAGGAAGTTGAACACAGTAACAAGGAAGGATTACTTCCCGCTCCCTTTCATTGACCAAATGCTAGAACGTGTGTCTGGACACAGTCACTACTTTTTTCTAGATGGCTTTTCCGGTTATAACCAAATTCACATTGCACCAGAAGATCAGGAAAAAACTACGTTCACGTGTCCCTTTGGGACATTTGCTTATAGACGCATGCCCTTTGGGTTGTGTAATGCACCTGCTACTTTTCAGCGATGCATGATGAGCATTTTTTCTGACATGATAGATAGTTTTCTCGAGATCTTCATGGATGATTTCTCCGTGTTCGGTTCTTCGTTTGATAAATGTTTAAGACATCTTACCCTTGTGCTGTCCAGATGTAAGAAAAGGAACCTTGTTCTAAATTGGGAAAAGTGCCATTTTATGGTGAATTCAGGAATAGTTCTAGGACACATCATCTCGGAAAAAGGCATTGAAGTAGATAAAGCTAAAGTAGACCTCATCCGACATTTACCAAAGCCCCGCTCTGTGAGGGAAATTCGATCATTTTTAGGTCATGCTGGTTTTTACCGGCGATTCATCAAAGACTTTAGAAAAATCTCAAGACCTCTGTGTAGTCTACTCGCCAAAGATGTTACCTTCAATTTCGATGATGCTTGTGTGAAAGCTTGGGAGGAATTAAAAACTCTTCTCACCACCGCTCCTATAGTCCGACCAACCAACTGGGAACTACCGTTTGAACTCATGTGTGATGCCTCTGATTATGCTGTTGGTGCTGTTTTAGGACAGCGTGTTGATAGACTACCATACGTGATATACTACGCTAGCAAAACCCTTAATGATACTCAACTCAATTACACAACTACCGAGAAGGAATTGCTTGCTGTCGTTTTCGCATTAGACAAGTTTAGATCTTATCTCATAGGATCTAAGATCATCATATACACTGACCATGCGGCTTTGAAGTATCTTCTTTCCAAGAAGGATGCTAAAGCTCTCCTTATTCGATGGATACTCTTATTACAGGAATTCGATATTGAAATCCGTGATAAGAAAGGTTGTGAGAATGTGGTTGCTGATCATTTGTCTAGATTAACCATTGAGTCTATTGATGAGTCCATGCTAATCAGAGAATCATTTTCTGATGAGAAATTGATGTCTGTATCAGACCTCCCTTGGTTTGCCGACATTGTTAACTACCTCGCTACAGGTAGAATGCCTTCACGTTGGTCGAGACAAGACCGCTATAAGTTCTTGGCTGAAGTTAAAAATTTCCTTTGGGATGACCCATATTTGTTTAAGTACTTCCCGGACCAAATCATTAGGAGATGTGTCCCCAACACTGAACAGAAAGATGTGATATCTTTCTGTCATGACCAAGCATGTGGAGGCCATTTCAGTGCCAAGAAAACCGCTGCAAAGATCTTGCAGTGTGGATTCTATTGGCCATCATTGTTCAAGGATTGCCATGATTATTGTGTTGCTTGTGAACGCTGTCAAAAGCTAGGAAGCATTTCGAGGAGAAACATGATGCCATTGAACCCCATTTTGATTGTGGAGATTTTTGATGTTTGGGGGATCGACTTCATGGGTCCATTCCCTATTTCTGACGGTAGATTGTACATCCTAGTCGCAGTTGATTACGTTTCTAAGTGGGTAGAAGCCATAGCAACCAGAACAAATGACCACAAGGTGGTACTTTCATTTCTAAAGGAAAACATATTTGCACGTTTTGGTACCCCTAGAGCTATCATCAGTGACGGCGGTTCACATTTTCGTAACAAGTACTTTGAGTCTTTAGTACGCAAGTATGGCATAACTCACAAGGTTGCTACTCCGTACCACCCTCAGACGAGTGGACAAGTAGAAGTTTCTAATAGGGAAATTAAGCACATTCTCGAGAAGACGGTTAACCCGTCTAGGAAAGATTGGTCAATAATATTGAATGATGCTTTGTGGGCCTATAGAACAGCGTATAAGACACCAATTGGCATGTCCCCCTATCGTCTAGTGTATGGAAAGCCGTGTCATCTTCCTGTGGAGTTAGAACATCGAGCTTATTGGGCAATCAAGCAACTGAACTTTTCTCTGGACGAAGCTGGAATTCAACGGAAACTTCAACTCAACGAGTTGGAAGAATTGAGAAATGAGGCTTATGACAGTGCCAGGTTATATAAGCAGAAGATGAAGATATTTCATGACAAGCGTATTCTACACAAATCCTTCACTCCTGGTCAGAAAGTCTTGCTGTATGACTCCCGATTACATCTCTTTCCAGGAAAACTGCGTTCCAGATGGAAGGGTCCGTACCTAGTACGCACAGTTTTTCCTCATGGAGCTGTAGAGCTGGAGGATGTTTCCAACAAGACCGTTTTCAAAGTCAACGGGCAGAGATTAAAGCCATTCCTTGAGCCATTTCCACCCGACATTGAAACAACCAACCTGGAGGACCCGGTCTATGTGGACTAAACTAGTCCACTCTTTCCCTAAATAACCAAAAAGTTTTCACTCCCGACAAAACCAAATTTTTCCCAAAAAGTCCAATCCCATTAAAAACCAAAATTTTCTTGTAGATAATGTGTTAGTTAAATTTCCTTTTGTATATATTTTGTGCTCATCCATTGTGACTCCTAATATGATGGATTTTTGCCTTGAATAACGGAGTTTTAGTCGAGCTTTCGCCGTACAATCGGGTATTCTCTCTCCTTTTACTCTACTCAGCATGTTCCTCTTCATATTTTGTTTTATAATTCTTTCCATACTTTGAAACATTGAGGACAATGTTTAGTTCAGGTTTGGGGGTATAGAGTAGATACCACGATAATATGCCAATTGAAAACGAACTCCTTCTTCTTTTGAAAAAATCGAAAAAATTCAAAAAAAAAAAAAATGAAAAAATGAAAAATCATAAAAAAATGGAGCTCATTTACCTTGAAAAGTTGATTTATGTGCATATATGTTATACGTAGGGTTCTTAGTCTAGAACGATTGGGCACTTTATTCTAGCACATTTCACATAGTGATAAGAAACTTGCACGCGCACGATCTACCAATACATGTATGGCCTCGATCTTCAAGGTGTTTGATAGGAAGTCACGATTGCCAATCACTTTAGAATACTGAACGAAACTTGACTAGCTTGTTCTTTGGTTGGTTGGGATAGAAGGTGGAGGTTACATTAAGAAAGACAACCATCGAATTTAACTGGGTGCATCAAAAAGGGCTACCTCTTGCAAAGTGTCATGTAATCTTTTGTTTCCTTTTGTATTTGTATCAAAAGTGTTTCTTTTTTCAAAAAATAAAAAAAATAAAAAACGATGTTTATATTCAGAAAAAAAAAAAAATCAGAAAAATACAAAAAAATCAAGTATTTATCAATTCCATTCTCTCTTGTTCCAAAAATAAAAGAGAGTAGTCAATGTAAATAAGAGTCATGTAAAGAGTCATTTTTTTTTGTTTTATTAAGCAAGGAAGGGTGCATGCCATTGATGTACAACGCGAGTGATTGTGAAATACCTCTTACTCATTCACAATTCTCGTAAAGTTCGGACAGCTAGCTAGATTTCGACCTCGGTTCTTAGCCTGAGAAACTATCTCTTGGTGATTAGTAGTCATAACATCCGATCTTTCTTTACACATGTGTAGATACACTTTACACTCTTATCACATGTCTTTAGTTGTTATCAGTGCTAGGATTGTGCCTTTGACAGCTAGATTGACATATTCCTTTGCTGTGAGCTTAAACTGTCTTGCACATGTCACGTTTCATGGAATCTGAGCTCATATTTTGACCTAGAACTTTGTAGGTACGTTCTAAGCAAACCTTCACGAGACTTCAACTCGTCCACTAGGGACACTTAGTGGTTTAAAAGGCTTAGTGCATACGCTAAATGCATTCGAGAGACCAGCGACAGTGGTATAGTTAGGATTTCCTTAGTTTTGTTTTACTTGAGGACAAGTAAAATTCAGGTTTGGGGGTATTTGATGAGTGCTAAAAAGTGCATATTTCTATATTTTTCTTGGCATTTAACTCATCTTTTGTGCATTAATTCTACATTTTATCCCATATTATGTATTTTCTTTGTTTTCAAGAATAAATATTTTTATTAATTAATTTTGCATTTTTAGGTTGTAAATAAAGTTTGGATGAATTGCGGAGCGAAAAGAGAAGAAAAGTAATGAAAAGTCGGGAGGAGTTACACAAGGAAGCCGCGAAGAATGTCGTGCACAAGACCAAAAGGCTAGAAGTGGGCTTGAAGAGGAAGAATTGTTCTTAAAGAAGATATGGGCTTGGCATACCCAAGGCCCAAAACCCTTACCCAAACCCATTTTCTATATCCAAGCCCGTCTCGGATTTCATCCGTCAGATCGAAGCATTTCAGCATCCTACGGTCGCTCCATCATCGCACATCAAACTCCGAAGCCCCCGCTTTACATCGCAACGCCCATCTCCATCTTGGGTCGTCCGTTTTGCTACATCCCTTCATCCGACGGTCGCTCCACACTTACCTCCGTATCGCCGTTGGATCCACCTACCATCTTCCCATCCATCGCTCCATGTCGCAGATCATCAAACCTCGCTGAACCCGCCTAACACCCAAGTATCGAACACCCTATACCCAACCAAACGCACCTTTCTTCCCAAAACCATCGACTCCATCTTCTCCATTCCTCTACAGACGCCATACCACCACCATCTCCACCACCTGCTCTCCCAACTGCTCCGCCATCACCACAGCGTCAAACAATGATAACCCATCATTGTTCCCCTCTCCCTAGTCCCTCTACTTTAATTATTTCACACATTTTCAACCGAAACCCTAAAGTGTGAAATAGGTAAATTAGGTCGATCTAGAGGCAAATTAACGGTATGGGAAGCAAGAGAAGACTAATTCTAAGCATGGGTCGAAGTTTGATTGGAGTCAGAGATTAGGTAAATTTCTAATTTTAATTTCTAAAACCCTAATTTTTCTGATTTGGGAACTTTTGGGGGGAAATCAATTGTACGTCTAATTGAAGCATGGGTTGGTTGATTGGGTTGTTATCAGTGTGTTAGGTGAGTGAATTTTGGATTTTTGGGTACACCCTAACTTCACTGATTTTTGGGGATTTTTCTTATATGTATAAATAGGGGATGTGTGTGGGG